>NW_018480049.1:80334-143021 GCF_002113885.1 Mizuhopecten yessoensis | reverse complement strand
AACACAAGGTTTCGATAGACGCTAGTTGATGAAGAATATGGACACGTTTTATGAGCGCTGTTCTGATCTCATTTGGACATGTTCAGATTCCCTTACCTTTCCGGAAAACATTATCTCCTTGTACTCATGGTGAGCAAGTTTGGAAAATGGTTTGGTTTAGCAACTAGCAGAGTCAGCCATACGGTTGTTTAAATAGATATTTGTGAAGTTCTGGAATACACTACAAACGACGTGGGTCTATAAATATAACGTAACCCGGTATTGGGGGGAAATGTAATACAGAAGCATGATCAGCTATTATTTCGTCTTTCGAAAATTTGGACAGTGAAGAGGAACGTTGATGTTTGCAAGTGAAGAATTGTTAAGATGCCATTAGTTACTGTGAAGGGAAGAATCCGTGACACATTCCAAGATAGGAATCTTTCCTGTTTGTGTCTTCGGTTCATGTCGTCTTTTCAGATCCGTGATATGCGACCATCATTATTTGATTATATATTATTAGATATTCGTATAAATATAAATGGGGCAAAGAAGTAATTCCGACAGTGTGGACAAGTTTAGGTTGTCATATTTTCGGAGCGATCCGCTCCTTTATCAAGACACAGTGAAACAGAACAGTTACATGTACATATACATCATATTACAAGAAGATAGAACTGATATACTATAATTGAACGGATCGCTCCGAAAATTTTGACAACCTAAACTTGTACACAAATGTGTATAAACAAGGCAAGTCAGAGAAGCAATTGATGTTGAATTTATTTACGTTTCATTTCACGTTCAATATAAGTATAATCATATTGTACTCGCATATGGTTTAATATAACTTGGAAATATTTCAAGTTACATTTATCATCAACAAAAGTATTCACCATATCGAGACAAGAACATAGTCATTATATACCATTGATTTACAATGTTACATGTGTACAACAGTTGACGACTTATAAGTGTGTAGATTAAGTAGATAAACATGACATAACAAAGACAAACCTGGAACTGTGTCCGTCTTCATAAACTTCAATGCATGTTGGTCTTTTTTTTTTTTTACCTTTTACCTGCAAATTAGCTGTAATTCCATGTTTTTATCGTTTCAGATAGCACAAGTTTATTGTCCAAATGTACATATCCCTGTGAGCTAAGCATACTCGCCAGGACAATAAACATGTGCTACCTACGACGACAAATAAAGACAAGCAGTATCGCTGTTATATAAAACAAAGCTGTTCCTTAGGAATACTTCATATCTTATGTATAAATTTTATAGTAATAAGCGCTGTAATGAAATACTCAGGGTCATCTCGGGGGCAACAAGCCCTCTAAGAGATGGTATGGTCACCCAAAATTTTCAATTTCATGACAGTCATATATATATAATAATAACATCAATCCAACATGTCAACAATTTTCTTTGTACATGGATTGGAAAAGCATCACTGGCTTACAGAATTACTCTGTAATATGCCCCCTATACAAATTCTTAAGCATTATTGTGTAGGTTATCTTTGTATTATTTTCAACAAGCAACATATGACAACTATTATCTGACCTTATCACAATTCTGATAGATTTATTATCTTAAACAGAATAAATTTGTTTCAGATTAAATATTGTTAAGGGCAAGTGTTTTCAAGCTAGTCCAGGGCTGCATAAAATATGTTTACATTATCCAACATTCCTATTCCCTATATATACATGAAATAATGTGTAACTTTAAATCGTGTCATCTAGTTATCCCACAGCTGTCTCCCTTGGTCTGTGTCATCTAGTTATCCCACAGCTGTCTCCCTTGGTCTGTGTCATCTAGTTATCCCACAGTTGTCTCCCTTAGTCTATATGGTGTTCTAGTGAAATCTTCTAATAAAAACGTTTACAACCTTCAGTTTGATAAATTATTGCTGTTAAAAATTAAATTCAAATATTGATGGAATTTATAACAAGTTATGGTGAAATAATCTATAAAATTTCACTAACTTAAAATGCCACCATGAAAAAAAATGTTACGTTATCTTGATCAACTTAACTATTCATAGACAGTTTCAACAACCAATTTCATTCCACATAATTTATATACACCTTCAATTAGGTGGAAAGTTTATGCAGGAATATCATGGTACAGTATTGTAGATATTACCTCTAGAAGTCAAGTATCATTAGTAATATGTATATAAATACCAGATTATACCTACATGCCGAAATCCATCGATGACCTTTCCTGCAGCACAAACTCTACTCAAAGCATCTTCAAAATCACTAGAAGACCAGTTTAAGTATCATGAAATAATTTAACAATATTTTGAGATTTTGACCAATAATTAATCTCAAGGATCTAGTAATAACATATTATTTTATGTTTCCTAACGAAACACTAACACATACAGTTGTCGACAAAGCAGTTACAACAGTGGGAATAGTTCAAGCAAAACAATGGTATCCACAATCTATATACCTTTCAGACAATACATACATAGAAAAACGTCTCAAAAACTAGCAGAATTGCACTATCAGACCCAATAAATAAACTTTTGAGTCAAAATTGTAAATCATGAATTCCATTCATCATCTCAGTCTGTGGAGCATAAATAAGTTACACTTATAGCATGTGCAAATCTGTCAGAAATATAGTACGCAGTGGGGGGGTTGGGGGTGTCACAGAGGATATATCAGAAGTTACCATGGTAACTACAGCACTCAGGGGAAAGTCATACTGGATAAGTGAGCAGTTACCACGGCAACTACAGGCGGGGTCACAGTAGAAAATCTGAATAATTTAGTAGTTACCATGGTAACGATAACACCAAATGGTTGATGACTGTGTGGTTACCATGGAAACAAGTACAGGAGATATTGAAATATACTCTCACAGTTACTTACAGTCAGTGGATTAAAATGTGTGTTGCATACATCATACTTTCATAAAATGTTGTTATTCTTATGAAAGGGTATATGTAACACTATTTGCATTTACTTGATCAAGGTTTCTTTTTGTGATTTTTGTCAATTAAGTATATCAAACACAGATCAGCCTGTAAGAACTTATACCTAATCCCTTTGATACTAATCAACAGAACATATCTAAATAAATTGAAACACAGCTTAATTGAAGATGTTTTAAGCATTCAGATTCTAGTTATGACAGGTATGCATATGTTTACATCAGATCACCTTTTACAATAGGACAGACACAACCCTGTCTCCATCTGTTGATACTCCTTCCATGATGGAAACACGGATACCTGTCCTGCTCTCATCATGGTAACCAAGACAGGTGTAACGGTCAATTTAGCAATAACCGGGAAAGGGAAAACAATCTCAAAAAATTCTTTTACACATCGACATAACACAATGTAAAAGTGAATCACAAGAGATGAAGGCATGAAACAAGTATTACAGTGAATATAAGATGTGTTTGAGGATGATAACTACTACCAGTTAACTCATTTACCCCTGAAGACACATTTAAACTCTTCCGATTCAAAGGTTGGAATAGTTCATTATGAAATTTCAGGGGTGAATGATTTAACTATAATTCGTAATTTAGCAGCGAAGGTTATGACAGAATTTCTAGTTACAGCTTCAGAATTTATTCAACGTCTATAACAATAACTATAATAATACTAGTAGCAGCAGCATTCGCAAGAAATATATTAAGAGTTACTTCCCTTACCTCTATGTGCTACTGATTAGAATCAAATCTTCTTGTCCTACTGATAAAACAGCTCCAAGAAGAATAAATACTAATTTACAAATAAACAAAACTCAATAATCATTTAAATATTTCCAAATAAGAGTACATCACCTATGTACTCACCAATGTACCGGAACGTTTTCCTTGGCTATAATGGTTAACACCTGGGATGAAATACATTTCAAAATGAAAGACATTCTTTCTTTAATGTAATACTGTAGACTATTTATACCCAATATAAGAAATACGTGTTGAGTGAAATGCAAAATGATGACCTCACAAGTAAGCAATGGAAGATCAGTTGATAAAACAAATATTATTATAAGTAATCCACAGTATTTTTGATGATATCATACAAATGAAATTTCCATAAAAGACTTAGCCGAAAAAATATATGTGGATTCTGTTTTAATTAAAATTTAATAATATTTTCATGATGTTGAATTAAAAATCAGTGGCAGACAAAGTGTTCGGACTAATGGAGGGGTTCGAACAAGTGACTGAGATTCAAACCAAGAAACGGGAACTTCTGGGTTCTCAATTTGACAAAATATCCAATCTTTGCTTCAAAAATAAGTGATGAGCCCAAAAGTCACCTGTACCCTCCCAAGATCAACCAATGGTGAGATAAATAACTTCCTAATATGACAAAGAAGAAAGAATATAGTATCTTTACATGCAATTCTATCAGCGATGCTATACATATGATGTGTGATAATCTTCGAAAATAATGCATGAAATGATATTCTATGAAGATAGCTATCCTGTCTTTCTGGGGTGAAATATGAACAGATTCTGGGGTGGAATAAACAGTAGTATCCCAGGTCTGCGTCACTTTATGTCACTAACCAATGTTGAAAAAAGTGTTTTATCAAAAGAAAAATACTATTGTTTTCTCTCTCTTTTAAGTAGAGACAATATACCATTTCGTACCTTAGAAAGGGATTTAATACACAACACCGACAAGAAACGTTACAGACTGAAAACATACGTAATGTTATCACGTTGCTAAACTGTCCTATATTTACCACAGCAAGCCATCTTAAACAATATCCATCCCTTCCAACAACATATTGGCCCCCATGTTCAGTTTGTTTCCACTTTTACACAACACATCATTCGCACAAAGCAATAACAATACTTTTTATCACATTCAACTTTTGGCATATACACTGAACACATCATAAACCCAGTCAAATTTGTACATGTCTACTGATCCAACGTTACTCAATGAAGCTTTAACAGGTTAACCGACTTATTTCCGTTTACTAGAATCTGTTGTGCCCAAATCTAGACTCTGCCACTCATCCATGTCGTCATCGTTAGCCCAGACTTCATTGTCCCAACCTGAATTTCCATTGGTTTGTGAGGGAGTGTCCTCTCCGAGGTCTACAAGGTTTCCAACCAGTGGCTCCTTCTGCTTCTTGGGGGAGGAGAACCCGTCACCCCAGTCTGCATCGTCCCAGCCTTCATTACTCTTGCTGGCTGTCTTGGAAGACTTTTTACTTTGGTTTTTAGGACTAGACTTTTTACTTTTATTTACTTTATTGTCTGATTCGCCCCAGTTGTCCCACTCACTCTCATCCTTTTTGGGTTTTGAAGACTTTGATTGAAGGGGCTTCTCATCATTAAGCCATGCTTCGAATTCATCCTCTTCCGTATTCCTGTCCTCCGAAAAACTCTGATCGTTGTAATCGCCGGATTGTAATTTCTTCTGTTTTTTCTTGCCGTCCTGCCAGTCACCTTCCCAGCTGTCCCACGAATCCTCATCCGACAAAAGACGATTTTTACTTGGATCTCTACAATGAAGAAATTTCAAAATGAGTTTAAATCTCCAACAAGCTCCTGGAACTAAAGCTCAGATTTTTACTGGGATACCAGCAATTAGCAAAATGTCAAAAAAAAACAACAGTTTCAATATTGAATCAATATTCACTAACTACAGTCTAAATCATTTACTCTGCTATGCTCAATATTTGATTATCTAGCCTGGAAAAACATTATGAAAGGAACTGTTGAATAAAAACAGTGAAAAGGCTTGTTTGACTTATATTCCCACATCGAAAATACGTAGTGAAATGTATGCCATGATATGTCTATGCTGTTTCTGCATACCCAATGACACACCGTCATCACTTATCATCCAACATCTAAATGCCGCCAGTGAGAACAGATTATCATAGCAATGTATGTCATTTCTCCCCTGGGAATAAAGGAATAAGCAAATTTATCTTGGAGTTTCATCTATTGAGCACAAGCTTTACCTCTGTGGAGACGCATTGTCTGTGAGCAGAGAGGATTTCTCCCCCGGACTGGTGTCCACCGATGACAAGGTGGTCTTAGGCTCCCCCCACAGAGACTGGAAGTTGGTCCATCCCTTCGAACTGGCAGACGACAGCTAGAAAACAAGGATACAGAATGTACACAAAGCAGTCTTATCTTACTTTACACATTATACATGAGGTACAGTATCAGCACCAACATCAACACTGGCTCGTGCTTGTAGGCTTAGTTTACACACAGTTATAACACACACATTTTTAACTCATTCACCCCTGACATTTCATAATGAACTATTCCAACCTTTGAATTGGAAGGGTTCAAATGAGTCTTCAGGGGTGAAATATGAGTCAAATCATAGCCTGTTTATACTCCCCACATTGAAGGAAAGGGTGTTGTATACTGGAATCATATGGTGTCTGTCTGTCCATCCATCTGTCTGTAGACAGAAGTTTGGCCAGCACAACACTTCTTAACTTCTCACCTAATTTTTAGGAAACTTGGTACAGATGAGCGGCACCTTAATTTTTATGTCTATGATTTTCTCAGATGATATATTCCTTTTCTGATTTCATTTTATAAATCTTGTCAGACGGAGTTATGCCCTCTTTCAGGTTTTCCATTTATAAATTTTGTACAAAGTACTGCTCCTTTCCTTCCAAACAGACGTTTAAGATAGTTTGTACACAACCAAACAAAATCTTCTTAACAGATGTTTAAGATAGTTTGTACACAAACAAAACCTTTCTGATGTTAAAATTAAATCCAGAACTATATCCTTTGAAAGAAAATTGATGTAACAGTTTGTCTATGTCGTTATCACTTTTAATCTCTGCTACAAACTGCATGTTTATAACACTTTATAGAATGAGGTGATAAATATCTGATGCAGGCAGCATGATATATATGGCCTTGACGATTCCTACCACCTATATACATGTAATTATAGTTCAAGCTTAACCGTATCACCCCTGAAATTTCATAATGAACTATTCCAACCTTTGAATTGGAAGAGTTCAAATGTGTCCTCAGGGGTGAATAAGTTAACCTGGTAATGTTGTTACTGTATCAGGCCTTACAATATTCCAGTACACTGAACATGAGACAGACCATACATTATAAGTGTAGTGTATCAGATAGTGATGGGCAATCATTTTAAAATCATAATTGATAATCAGTTCTTATTCGGAAGTAGTAAACCGATTGAAGATCAATTGCATAATCGATTTGCAATTTTATAGGACTAAATACTCAAATAACGTGAGAACACTACTAATGCATCAATAGACAGAGTTGTTCACTACACATCAGCTTTCATTCTTTTATAAGGAATATATTTCAAGCAGTTTTTATGCAGTTTTGCCAATCATAATAGTGAAAATCGTAAGAATAAATGACTCGATGCACACATTACATTGTAGATATTTGACACTCTGATTTCAATAACGAACTGTTTATATCAGTTATGGCATTTGTAATTGATAATCAGAATTGGAAAGGGAAAACCAATTGATTTTCCATTATAATCGATCATCAGCCATCATTAGCATCAGATCTTCACTCTTACATTGTTCCACCACCCTTAACATGGTGCAGCCCCTTGTAGTATTTCAGACCTTACAATAAATTAAAATAGGCTATGAATTTTAAAATGTCTTCAAAGTACTGGAATTCACTGACTGGACTGTACTGTACTGTGCCACCTTTCACCACTGAGGGCCAAATGTTTGATTCCTGCAGCAGATAGCTAATAAAATTTGCACTACTGAAATTAAATTTCATTTAACCTGAAATTTCATTTTAATGAACTCATTATTTTCTGGTATGATGCTCCTAACTGGAAGCTTTTCTAAATTGATCATTCAGTTGGTAAAACATTAACTACAATGTTCAACAAATTAAAGTTGAATAATAATACATAACGTTGGATACAAAACAATACTGCTTTCATACCTCATGAAAGTGTGGGTATGTATGGTAGCTGTTTTCTTAGAGTATCACAGCAGTAAACAGCATTCACTGTGATAGTATACGTATTGCTGAATTCATCTGCTACTTAATTAAGTTACTGTAACTTCTAAAACTAATCAATGAAATGGTAATCTTTGTTAAGAGTCTGTAATGCGAATTAGTTGCAGAGTTCAAATGTACCTTCAGGGGTGAATGAGTTAATAGGGTTCTAGAATACACTGAAAATTTTTCACGACAAACTGTGATAACTTAATCATATCTTTTACTTAAAATTCTACTGTCCCATAGCTTTGACTTTGAACAGGGTTTTACCGGTACATATGTATATACCCTTGTGACCTAAAGGTCCTTTCTGTACATACCTTTGATGCAAAGCCACTCATGGAGCTGCCGACTTCATTCAACAGTTGTCCTTCTTTTACCTGGAAATATATATTTAGCATAATGAGTAAGAATTTATTTCAAAGTCTATAATTTCAGATTTTTACCTGAAAAACATAGTTTTGAATTTCCACAATTTTTATCCAGAAATCAAGTTTTTAATTTTCACATTTTACCCGAAATCAACTTTTTAATTTCGACATTTTTATCCGGAAAAAAGATTTTTTTACTCCTATTCACTTTACCCGTCCTCATATGACCCTGGCTGTCGGGAGGACGTTGATATTCATTTTATATCGGAAAAGGAATTTCCATTATGTCAATGAACAATTACGTTTTCATTTATTTGAATATCATAAGCATCCATAATGAAGAATTGCAAATCTTTAATACATAATATTTAGTTGTCTTTCTCCAATATCTGATCAAAAGGAATTTTGAATATATTCCTTTCAATGTGAACATTTATCTATATAAGTAAACTTCTAGAATGAAGAACGGTATATCTTTAATACTTCATTCCAGTTGTCCTTTCTCCAATATCAGAATGCTACAAAGTTTAAGGATCAGAAAGAAGTTTTTAATCATAGAACTTTCCCTAAACAAGGAAGTTCTAGAACCGTGAAGACTGACATCTGACTGCAGGTAATCAGAGATTGTCTCTCTAAAGGACTAAACATTGTCACTAACAAATAACAACAAACAATGCTAACTAAGGGTAAACTAAAGGAAAAATACCAAAACAGCATGCAAAGTAATAAATGTATTAATAAACGAGTCTGATTACAGAAAAAAGGTAAAGTTTCAGGCCTTTCAACTCACAACAAATACGAGGGCTTCCTTAAATGTCCTGATATCCAAGCTGAGACATTACAATTATGTATGTACCAGATTGTCATGTGGAGTTCGTTCAAGTTACCAGTTATATTGGTCAGAGTTGGTGCAGGTGTACTGTATTCTAAGTGGTCTTTACACACTATTAGTAATACAGGGTTGCCAAGTCTCACGGCATGAGACAAAATCTCACGCTGAGACGTCCTAACTCACGCTAAAGTGTGTCTCACGCCACGTGAGCCATCAATCTCACGCTGAGACGTCCTAACTCACGCTAAAGTGTGTCTTACGCCACATGAGCCATCAATCTCACGCTGAGACGTCCTAACTCACGCTAAAGTATGTCTCACGCCACGTGAGCCATCAATCTCACGCTGAGACGTCCTAACTCACGCTAAAGTGTGTCTCACGCCACGTGAGCCATCAATCTCACGCATTCCAAAATGTTCTCCCTCCATGTTACGCGAAGCCGTGAAATCGGGAAACTTTTAGCTTGGACCGTACTAAGGGGAATAACTCCAATTGCAATGTCATGTTTTGGATGTTAGCTTGTGCGAGGCGTCACTTTACAGTACATCCGGTGGAAACAAAAGTAAATACATCGTAAGGCGAGATCAACAATCCAGAAGCTATAGTAGTCAGAGAAAGAATCTCAACACCTGAAACGACGTAACACCGCGACGTCGTCTAAAGTCTCACACCTTGGAAAACCCAGTGGAGGGCTCCTTACAGGTTGGCAACCCCGGTAATATTAATGTTATGTAGTAATACACTGGGTATTAGTTCTAATGTAAGTCAGTAAGGGACTGGAGTGTACCTTGTCCTTAGTGGGTTTGATGACAGACTCGTTGACTGATTGGCCGAGTTCCTTGGTCTTGGCTGCAGTAAGATTCGCTACATGTGATGCCTAGGGGTCACAACAACATTCATCATAACATAACACAAAACACAACAACTAGGGAGTGAAATAATCAAATAAAATCATACATACATTGTATTAAATCAATCTTAAAAAGCTTTGGTAAAAAGAGAAAAAACGTACATTCCACAACTTATAATGTGCTAGAGAATTCAAAAGGATAAACATACATTTACTAAAATAAAGTCACATGAATGAGTGAAATTGGTAGCCTACTGGAAAGTATAATGCTGCATTTTCCCAAATACCATTACCAACAATGCAAAAGACCTGGCTAACTTTCAAATATATTATGGTGTTTTTGTTCACATTTTGCCCTTAATGATTCTTGTCCCGCTGCACGTAAGTTTTTCGTATATACAGTAACCTCCCCTTAGCTTCGGTTTGGATATTACTGTAGCACAGTTAGGCCAGAAAACTACCATTGACTCAGTGCTACAGTAGCTCAGGTGGTTAGTGATAGTGTAACAGTCGGAAGTCCAGGGTTCAAATCACGATCTACCCCCGCTAAATTCTTCATTCAGAACACTTATTATTGATTAAATTTTGTTTATTTCGTCTTCATTATTTTTTCAAGTCCTTCAAGGTGTGTTTTTTTCTTTTCAGAAATGATTTATCAAAGCTGTAGTCATGATGCCAGAAAACGTTTTTCCAATATTTCGTTACAGTATTTGGCAGTGGTTTGAGTATCCTGAAAAGGTCAACAGTTATATGTACCCTGTAAAACACTACACATACAAAGCAGTGCAGTAAACAGTCATATACATTGTACTGACTACAACATTCCCAGGCTTCAGCCTTATGAAGAGTTTTATTAAGGTTTCCCCATCAGTACAGCGTTATATGCTTTCTGCTATACATTGTAAGTCACTCGAGCCATTTACTATATCTCAGTCAGCACCATCCAGCACAATTTTATGAGTAAAGACCACCTGCATGTCTCAGAGGCTGGCTTTATCGCAGAATAATGCGAGCCAGTTTTGGAAAAAGGTAGAGATGGCATGATAGACCTCCATAATGCATTGCACAGAATTATGGCCCTGTGTAAAATAAAACATGTCTAAAACTAACTGGAGACCGAAGTACAGGCATGAAACCTCTCACTGTAAAATAATGAAGATTTATGTATGGCATTTTCAGCTTTACCACATTTCACGTACATAGCATCTGTGTGCTTGAAACTTTCAAAAAAAAAAAAATAGAGGTGTTAACTGGAAAGAACACTCGACATTAAACAAATTTATAACAGTTGGACAACTTGTTCGATAAATTAAAGCGATCTGCCTATGAAGATAATTCTGAATACATGTTTATTGTAGATTGTAACATAAACGAGAATCACAACATTTACGCAGTCTCATTTCAAAATGCCACCGGAATCATTACCGAGCTACACCTATTACATTTAGGTGTGACATTCTGTGTGGCATATGTCTGATGCTGTTTTAACGACACATTTATTATGATTTAGTTTTTGTTCCTAGATTTTCAGTCCTGAAATCTACACTAATGGCTTCACTTTCTGTCGACAGTTCTGCCGCAGTTAGATCAAAATATCAGGATGACCTAAATGCTAAACCAACGGATATTTCACTCTCTGTGTGCATGCCTTTATATTCAATAACTCTACTGGTAGTCTGGGAGTCATTTTATAGTGCAACGTGTTGGTTTTTACATACAAAATGTATATGAAATTAAATTTTCTGCTTATTATACTGATCAACAATATTTAATATTTGCTCAAAATCACCAGAAAAAGACAAGAACAGGGTGCTCTGTCTATAACTGCGCGAATTAGCAGCATTGCTTGCGATGCATTTAAAGTACAACTCTTCTTAAGCTGTTAGTTACCGAATTGGAAATTATCATCTTGTTGGTTGCTACGGAAACAAATGCATTTCTCTGAAAACAGTCTGCCGAATTGCCAGTCTATCGCTTCGGGATTATAATCAAGAACCCAACATTTTCTCCACTTGCCAATTTAGCTAAGTGTACAGCTAGAACTGCTTCATCAGTTTGACGTTTTAAGTTGTTGGCATCTAAATACATGTTTTCATGTACATGGCATATATATAGGATCTTACATGAGTTTCCATTTCATTTGAGATTTATGAAATGAGTCTAAGAATTTTTAGAATTAACGAGCCTCTGGCGAGCTAAAATGAAAAATTTGTGATGAGTTTCATAAATTTCATATGAAATGAAAATGAGTGTAAGATCCTCTTTATCACATAATCAAGATTTGTGACATTTACTCGTGTAAAACGACAATTTCCAAGCAACCTTGAAATGAAAAAAGGCGCTATTTTGAGTCCAATGCATAATTCTGTGACGTCATGTACTTGTCCTAGGCATGACGTCACAATTGAAACAGTTGAAACTAACAACCAGTCACAGGGCTGATAGGTCATATTACATGGGTTATTAAGCAAAAAATATGTCATGGGTATATTCACTGGACAACACAGTACATTATGTGATAAAATGTCATACATAGGCACTCCTAGTTTGAAATAATTGACTAGGAGTGCCTATGACTAAAGATCTCCTTTTAAAAATGTTTGGATGGGGAAAAGATCCGTCCCAACATCAAACATTTTAAAAGTAGAAGTTCTTTTTTCGAACTAAGGCACTCTATAGTATAGTTACCCCTTAGTTACTTGACTGAGGCCAGGTAATGCCTTACCTAGTGGTGTTATATCTAACTCAGGCCCGAGATATCCTAGCCTTTCCCCTTAGTTACTTGACTGGGGCCAGGTAATTCCTTACCTAGTGGTGTTATATCTAACTCAGGCCCGAGGTATTCCACATGTATTCATAGCCCTCCACATGTGTTCATAGCCCTCCACATGTATCCATAGCCCACCAGATGTATCCATGGCCCTCCACATGTATCCATAGCCCTCCACATGTATCCATAGCATTCACATGTATCCATAGCCTTCCACATGTATCCTTAGCCTTCCACAGGTATCCATAGCCCTTCACATGTACCCATAGCCCTCCACATGTATCCATAGCCCTCCACATGTATCCATAGCCCTTCATGTGAACCCATGGCCCTCCACATGTATCCATAGCCCTCCACATGTATCCATAGCCCTACACGTGAACCCATGGCCCTCCACATGTATCCATAGCCCTCCACATGTATCCATAGCCCTCCACATGTATCCATAGCCCTTCACATGTATCCATAGCCCTCCACATGTATCCATAGCCCTCCACATGTATCCATAGCCCACCAGATGTATCCATAGCCCTACACATGTATCCATAGCCCTTCACATGTATCCATAGCCCTCCACATGTATCCATAGCCCACCACATGTACCCATAGCCCTCCACATGTATCCATAGCCCTTCACATGTAACCATAGCCCTCCACATGCATCCATAGCCCTCCACATGTATCCGTGGCCCTTCACATATATCCATAGCCCTCCATGTGAACCCATGGCCCTCCACATGTATCCATAGCCCTTCACATATATCCATAGCCTTCCACATGTATCCATAGCCCTCCACATGTATCCATTGCCCTACACGTGAACCCATGGCCCTCCACATGTATCCATAGCCCACCACATGTACCCATAGCCCTCCACATGTATCCATTGCCCTACACATGAACCCATGGCCCTCCACATGTATACATAGCCCTCAAAATGTATCCATAGCCCTCCACATGCATCCATAGCCCTCCACATGTATCCAGAGCCCTCCACATGTATCCATAGCCCACCAGATGTATCCATGGCCCGCCACATGTATCCATAGCCCTCCACATCTATCCATAGCCCTCCACATGTATCCCTAGCCCTCCACATGTATCCATAGCCCTCCACATGTATCCATAGCCATTCACATATATCCATAGCCCTCCACATGTATCCATAGCATTCACATTGTATCCATAGCCCTTCACATGTATCCATAGCATTCACATTGTATCCATAGCCCTCCACATGTATCGATAGCCCTTCACATGTATCCATAGCCCTACACGTGAACCCATGGCCCTCCACATGTATCCATAGCCCTACACGTGAACCCATGGCCCTCCACATGTATCCATAGCCCACCACATGTATCCATAGCCCTCCACATGTATCCATAGCCCTCCACATGTATCCATAGCCTTCACATGTATCCATAGCCCTTCACATGTACCCATAACCCTCCACATATATCCATAGCCCTTCATGTGAACCCATGGCCCTCCACATGTATCCATAGCCCTTCACATATATCCATAGCCCTCCACATGTATCCATAGCCCTTCACATATATCCATAGCCCTCCACATGTATCCATAGCCTTCACATGTATCCATAGCCCTTCACATGTACCCATAACCCTCCACATGTATCCATAGCATTCACATGTATCCACAGCATTCACATGTTTTTCATTTAGTGGAGGTAAAGACAAAACAACACACGTTTATCACTCAGTGCTAAAGTGTCCTAATTAAGCATGTGTGTCTATTGATTGATGACGGACACTCCTGTTGTCAGCTGATCAGAACACTAGATATCTCCACGGGGATAACACTGTATCTACCAATTTTTGTAATCAATTACAAGGACAGGTAATTACTCAGTGGCGAGATAAAAACAGAAAAATGTTTCCGTAATTTATTTGTATGTTTCTACCAATAAACCAATATACCTTAATACACATTACTGCCAAAGCCTTTATTGACACCTGTGACCATATCAGGTGCGAACAGGCTAGCATACACATGTAACATGTCATTATATTTTCCAATGCCTCAGCTAGGAGTCGAACCCAGGACCTCTGGTTTACTAGTGTTATGCTCCACGGAATGAGCTACAGAGAATCTGTCCCTAGCCGAGTCAGTAAGGACACGGCTAGTATTTTACCAGGGTGACACACACTTAGTACTACCTACACTGTAACAGCCAAAATATTCTTTTTCAAGTTGCAAGCAATTCACTGTTTACTTTCTTACAGATTTCGTAAGGAAGAAATGGGCTTTGTGTATCACTTGATCTTCAGTAGACTGGTCTTTTATCATGGAATCAATGTCTGGAGTTGTGCATGTATGCACTAGATACTTACAAGCAAATAAAACAAAACTAGAAAATGTCTGTAAAGCATGAATGCTCCCTTGGCCTTGTGGTTGACCTATAAATAGCAACATTGACCTTGGCATTGACCTTGGGACCCTGAAATATTGTCATACTTTATCTTTGTATAAAAATATTGTGATATTTGACATTTGTATAAAGTTTGAAGAACGTTTCCTATGAAATGAGGTCGGTAGATTAAAGACAATAAATTGCAAAGCTACAGGCCATGGCCAGAATTAAGGCACATGCAGGACGGACATGGGTAACGCTATATACCCCACCCATAGCATTGCAGGGGGCATAATAACAATCAGAAAAGTTACTTTATGTACATATATTTGTATATCAATCCGGGAAAGCTATAAAATGGTTATTAATATATTTGCAATCCATACTGACATTGAATTTGCACAGAAATTTGCCAGAAATTTTGAATTATTTTTTCAAGGTAACATTTGAAATGTTCAAGCACGAAATTAAGAAAGGACTTACCTTAACATGTCATTCAGTAATTTCCTTTAAATTTGACTAATCACACTGTAGTAACAGTTCTTTGTTTCACAATCGAAAAAATTTCAACTCTATTAGACACAGATAATTTTTTCCTTTTATTAGCTATTGATGGGCATCAGCCTGAGACAAGTTTTTTCCCTTGCACAATTTCTCCATGTTCTTTTACCAATGTTTCCACTACAGAAAACCTTTGTCAAAACAGTTTTTTCCTGTATTTTTGTGACACTTGGGATTCATACCTGAGATCTCCAATCTCTAGACAGACATTCTTAAAGGACCAGCTACCCCACATCTCTAGCAATCAATCTAGACATGGGCTGCATTCGTTTATCACGATTCAAACGGTTGAACAGGTTGGACCAGAGTTTTTGGTTTATGAAATAAGGTAAGACCTAGCAATCTGATGCTGCTTTCAGGCAAGCCTTGACAAAGCCTTGCAAGACCTGCATGAACATATGCAGGTCCACCAGGATTTATACCCGAAAATGTATCATTTAAAAACGGACAAACTGGTAGAACCGGATATGCAGAAGGGGCCTAGTTCTCCAGCCGCTGGAGCTACCCATCATCAGTAATCAACCATTACTTTTGCTACACTTTTTTTTCAATAAGGGAATTAAACCCTTTTCAAGACTCCACCATATATAAAAACTCTTTACAAGCTCAGTACAAACCCTGTAATTGTGTTCACCAGTTACTTCGATGACTTTGAAACCTAAAAGACACATAAACATACATCAGAGTTGGATACCTGCTCTAGGTCTGCTGCCACTAACTCATAACACTCCAACTGTCCTGTACCAACAGCAAGACAAACTGTACTGCAGACTTGATACAATTTTACTGATTTGAGTTTAATCATTTAACACAGTCTCTGGATCAGATTTTGTTTTTATTCCATCTCAATTATTTATCACAAGAATGTTAGAGGAAGCTTTCCTGGTCCCAGATCGAGACTCGCAAAAACCAGCTGGCCTAAGGCTTATTCACAACTTCCTGTCATTGAAAGATTCAAATTATCTAATAAACTTCATCAAATTGGCACTGTATCAGCCGACTGAATTAGATAATAAGTTGGAAAATGTAATACAGATTACGTAATAGATAAAATACAGACATGAAAGATATCAATATATTTCTTCATTTACCAGGTCATAATAAGGCCAAATAAAACAGCATTACACATGTGTTTCTGGTACCATATCCATCCTAATTTCTGATGTCTACAGATAAACTTTTAAAAGAAATCACCATTATAAATGTTTTCTGCTGCTAGACTCCTTTGCAACACAACTCATCATTCACCCCTGAAATTCTATAATGAACTATTCCAAATAACCTTTGAATTGGAAGAGTTCAAATGTGTTTTCAGGGGTGAATGTCAGTTAAGAACACCTTATAAAGAAAGAGATTTAAAACTTTTAAGAAGCAAGCATTTTGTGTGGCATGGTGTTAATAGTTGAGTTTTTATACAATGACAGTTGTAGATCGGGTCAGTAATGACAGGGCTATAGTATACAGTTATTGTATGGGTGTGAGGGAAATAGCACTTTTAATGTCCCCTGAGACATTAACTAAGCCAAGGGAAATAGTTAATGTCAAGGGGGACAATAAAAGTGCTATTTCCCTCAAACCCATACAGTATCTGTTTTATTATACCAACAACAACAAAAATCCATTTCTTTTGTAAGTATTGGTCTGCTTCGTCTGGGTCTCTGAAACACTTACAGACTTTATCGTATTGTATGCAATGGAAGTAGAGATGTTCCAATGGAACATGAACGAAGCCAAAAATTCCGCGAAAATTTTAATGCAGGTCAAAATGCTCATTCCGGGTAAATAGCTCTAATGACTATTTACCTAATAAATAGTTTCTTGAAAGAGGTTATTTTGAATAGCATTTCTATTTTCTACTTTTATATAGTGTAAAAAAGAAGGTAGGTATTATAACATGTTGTAAGACACCTAGTGATGAAAACAGATAAAAAGGCAAATCATGGTAAAACCACTTATACTCTGTCACAACAATAAGTTTGACAGACTGATCCTCAGAAACTGTAATCAGTCTGTATACAGTAATAATACCTGTATTGTGAGTCACAATGCAGGTATTACTACTGTTTACAATATTGTATTTACCATAACCTGAGTGAACAAGAGATCCCAGAGGGATCTTGGCGCCCACCTTTGTACCATCTTCATTAGTTCTTTGTCAGTTCGATCTTTTCTCTTCTTTCCTCTAATCTGTTTGATCGAGTCATGTTAACAGTAAATGCACCTTGAGGTAACTTTTGATCTAAACTTAATACTGATGTGTATGAAAGCCCACCTTCAAAGGGAGTTTCTCATTTCACATATTTACTAGTACAGTACTTAATGTGAAAGAAATAGAATCGATCATTGCAATATGAGAAAGATCTGTCCAGTTCTTCTTTTAATCCATTTTGTTTTTATGATCAGTCTCAAAATTTAACATGCACAAAAAGAGATCAAGGAGAACCTACAAAATTTGAGAAAGAGCCCTCTGGTACTTCCCGAGAAATAGCGATAACAAACTTTCACTATCAAAATCCAAGATGGCTGCCTGTCGGCCATGTTGTTTATCACACAGCTAGGACCAAGGGGAACCTACATATAAAATTTAAGAAAGATCCCTCTAGTTCTTCTGGAGAAATAGCGGTAACAAACCCACACTATCAAAATCCAAGATGGCTGTCTGTCGGCCATGTTGTTTATCCAATCAGTCTAAAAAGTTGTCCTGCACAGCTAGGACCGAGGGGAACCTACAGATAAAATTTGAGAAAGATCCCACTAGTGCTTCTTGAGAAATAGCGATAACAAACTTTCACTATCAAAATCAAAGATGGCTGCCTGTCGGCCATGTTGTTTATCCGATCAGTCTCAAAAGTTGCCCTGCACAGCTAAGGGCCAAGGGTAACCTGCATATAAAATTTGAGAAAGATCCCTCTAGTGCTTCTTGAGAAATAGCAATAACAAGAATTGTTTAAGGACGGATGGCGGACAGCGGACGACGGACGATGGACGGACCACGGACCACGGACGCAGGGTGATTTGAATTGCCCACCATCAGATGATGGTGGGCTAAAAATCCTGATATGTCTTCACCAATAAACTTGCTCATGTGTCAATCAATGTCCTCTGCTTGAATCTTAACGTTAACAAGAATGCAGGGTTACAACATAGAACATTTCTCGCTAATCCCGACAATATAGAACGTTTCTGGTTCTGGCCACTTCTCGCTATCTGTACACCACTCAGGGAATGGATGCGTTATTGCTCACAAAATCAATACAGATTCCCACCTTGGCAGATTTGGGATGAAAGGAACAGAATAAAAGGACTTGCCTGAACCAATGCTTGTAACTGTGTCAACAAAAACTTGAAGATATTCCAGTATCATGTATGAATCATAAAAATATATCAACTATAGTGTGCTTGCCCGATCATACTTGTGAATCTGAATACACCAAACAGGAGCACCCCAAAAAACACCTTATATATTATCCTAGCTAAGTACTATAGTCTCAAATAGAAGAAAAACCTAAATGCCGGTTAAATCAAGTCCGTTCAAGAATGTATAAAATGTTCATCGTGTTTTTAAACAATTCTGTATTTCAATGTTTTTCTGATTTCAACCTCTATATATGCACTGCATTATCGCCTTTGTATTTCAGATTGCAGACATACCCCTGTGAACTATGATATTTCCTGTGCCATTGTTAAACTCCTGTCTTGGAATGACAACATACATGTATGTCAGATGTAAAACGGTCACAAGCTGAATCCCACGAATACTTACGATCTAAAGCCCAGTAACATCCAACAGACTGCCAGGTCTAGACTTTAAGTCGTGCCTGTAACATGTGTTCCAGCACTCGTCAACATCCACACTGCACAGTGGCGGAGCTCTTACTAACTCTACAGAGCCACCAAAGATGGCCACTGCATTTAAAATCAATACTCCAATGTGTCACCAGTGACTCTTGGTCATACCCATCCACACACACCTCAACATCATTGATCTCACATCAATAGCTTCTTTTACTTTCTTTTTGAATTATGACTTGTTGATAAGTTTGCACTTATATTAACTTCATCATTTTTACCTGTGAGGATTTTACCTATGGAGTTACCTACATATCTGTCATGCATGTATATCCAGGTGAAAGTATAAATAGACCATGATGTGTACATTTTGAAATCAACAACACTCCTGTGTATTATAGGTATATATTCACATGATAACGGATATAACAATTTAACTCATTCACCCCTGAAGACACATTTGAACTCATCCAATTCAATGGTTGGAAAAGTTCATTATAAAATTTCAGGGGTGAATGTGTTAAAAACAGGTAAGTCTACAGGTAAACATTTGATGATGTTACTGGAAAAAAAACAATCATAAATAAATAACAAATATTTCACTGAATCTGGACTTGTACCGAAGTCAAGCTACTGTGCTTGAAGGCGTAATATAAACCTAGCGAAATCTATAAATTACCATAAATCCACATGGGTATATACTATAAATGGCTATACAGCAGCATGACTAATTCTTAATGGATGATGAAGACATACTGATGACGCTAAAACTTGATGTTGAGATGAGAGACGGGCGCACTAATTACTTTGGACTCGTTAAGGAAACCTAGCTGATACATATCCAGCCTCTGCCTTTGATTGACACATACAGCATATATCTCCTAAATATAGCTAAAGTGTCATTTTTCCAACACGTGGGATTATCGACTGTATACACCTTTGGGTACATTCAATGTTATTGGTAGTATTTCTTTACATTATTTTGCTAATGCACAGCTGTAAAATACAATTTCCTCTCAGTACGCTGGAAATCTTCCACCGCCATTGCTAAGTATCACATTATCATGACCCATGCGCTCCCCGTTCATCTCCAATCTTTTTTCAAAGTGATGTTGTAAATTATACCTTTGCCTTTTGCTAACATGAGCTCCTAAAGGTTAATGATGTTCAGGTGTTATAGCTAGATCAAACAGTACGAATCAAACAGACTGTATATATATCCCAACCTGTACTAACTTTGGCTAACGGTGAAAGGGGGGGCCATGCTTAGTTACAATTGCTGACAGGATGGAAACTCGAGACAGGGAGCAGTTAGAGAGACAAACGTTGATTTGGTTACACTGGTGTGAAATGTTTGAGGGAGAAATCAAGAAATTACCACTGAGCACATATGTTTTTTACTGCTGAAGGGCAAATTTTAGTTTCCCCAATACACTAGTTTGTTGGGAAACATTTAGAACACTTACTGGGTAACAGCTTTTTAGCTATCAAAAGACACTGTTTTGGTTACAGACAATGAAAAATATTGACCTAGGGAGTGTACACGGTTGTATCAAGAATGCCCACTGCGGTTTGTTGTTTGCGATTTGAAATCAGGATGAAGTTATACACTGTTATACAGATTCTAATGGTGTGACATTGATATGACGAAGAAAAGATAATCAAGAATACAAAACAGAATTTTAGTGAGAATTAGCCATTCTAACAGACCGCTTGTGTTCTGCAGAGTTAAATTTGGGCAAATGGCTGATTCTTAGTCTCAAGTGAAGCCAAACTGGGAAATGGGCCAAGTTAACAGAAATAATTGAGTAAGAAAAAAGGGATTCTAAGTAAAATCAAAGCTAACCTGCAAAATAATTGGGTAGAAAACAGGCTCACTTTAAGTATAGCGATAATGGCGGATGAGCTGTGAGAAAAGGGTGAACAAAACTCTGATATAGCAATGTAAAATTGTAGGAAAAAACACTCTGAAAAAGTGAAATAAAAGTCAATCAGCATACATACATTATTGGTTTAGCCATGCAGACACCACAATTTGGCAAGTTGTAGAAAACAGCTATTAGGGTAAAAACTAGACAGTACAATATGTTGGTTGTAATACACTGTGTAATTCACCATGGGAGCTGAGGACTGGAAATATCAAACACAGAGTACATTTGTCACTTGGTAAAGCTTGTGAAACAGGTAAAGCTTGTGAAACAGGTAAAGCTTGTGAAACAGGTAAAGCTTGTGAAACAGGTAAAGCTTGTGAAACAGGTAAAGCTTGTGAAACAGAGCAATGGACACCATGTCCCTCCAGTCACTGACTTTATGTCAGGATTCCAGTTTCAAAGGACTGCCTTTTGCCTTTTGGCTTTTGGTGTACTTAAATTTGGTTGTGTCAATTGTAATAAATGACTTTTCAAATTATATTTCAGTTACCAAACTAATTACAAGTTACGTATTACAAATTACAAAGTACATACAGCTACTGATTAACTCATTCACCCCTAAGATTTCATAATGAACTATTCCAACCTTTGAATTGGAAGAGTTCAATGTGAGTTTGAGGGGTGAATGAGTTAAATGTTATTGCTATCGAGGGAATTAATTACTGTTAACATAAACTGTGCAAATCTATTCAAACTGTTCATTCAGCTTAAAATCTAATCCAATTTGCCAAAAATTGCTTTTGATACGTTTTTCTTAAAATTATTTTCTTTGTGAAGGAAATAACAGATTTAACCATCCTTTATCTCATCAACCAAAAGCAACAGTACATGGATAGGAGCTAATTAACTCATTCACCCCTAAAGACACATTTGAACTCTTCCAATTCAAAAGTTGGAGTAGTTCATTATGAAATTTCAGGGGTGAATGAGTTAACTTTCACATTACTTAGCTTGGTACTCACAAAGGACTTACTATATTTTTCTCTAATAAGGATACAATGTCAAAGACGACATTTATAGTCAAGGTGAGTCATGCAATCATATTTTCTTATGGATTAAAAGGTTGTATAAATGAATGCATCAAGGATTCGCTAGATTTTATAATGTCAGCCAGCTGGTAATTGTTTTCTCTAGCTTGCATTTGTTTTATTCTTAACATTGTCAGATAGTGGTTTTAGAAGACGCAGCAACATCCTTTGTCATACAGCAGCTTTAGAGGTCAAAGAAACATCTCTTTACATTGTCAGACCCCAGTTTTACAAGTCACAATNATTGGAATAGGTCACTTGAGCAAAGCTCAGGTGACCTAAAAAAACATCCTTTTTTCAGAATACAGCTTCAGAAGTCACAAAAGTGGACATTGTCAACCAGTAATCTCTTTAAGTCCAAAACAATGCATGTTTTATTGGGATTTCTTAGCGACGACTAGATATTTACGAATGCGTATGACACAGTGATCATGCAAGCAACATCGCAAACAACTGCTGGAGGCTTGAGGGAGGTGCAGTCTGACATTCTCATAGAAAAGCATTTCCATGGAAATTTGACTATTGATCAATAGTGTCGAGGGCAGGTCTTCCAGACAGGGTGTTCAGTAACACACTTATACGTTTTACAGCTCCTTGCTATTTCTCTCTCCCTGAAGATACTAAAAACACAAAACAATTCTAGAATATTTTTTTCTAAGATTTCATTCCATTTAGAAACAAGAGGCCAAATGGGTTTTTATTACTCATCTCAAAACGAAAAAAAAACAACTTCTAGAATATAAAGATTTCATTCCATACAGAAACAAGAGGCCAAAAGGGCTTGCAGCTGTATCACTCGTCTGTGATCTATCTCACACTTATGACCTTCAGATAAGGTCTATATGAAATGTATTTAAACAAACAAACAAAATTGGCGAATTATAGTCCCCCACCGAATGTGAAATGCACAGATGACAAATTTGTGCAGGAACTAATTTTATACATGAATGTTTGACAGACCCACCGTATTCAATAATGAATAGTGTCGGTGCTACAATTGCAAATAAATCTGGTGAATGTTTACTGGTTAGTTGTACCGTTTTATTATTAATTTGCATCTGGTGACACTATGTATGCTTCTTCTTCAATGCAAGTGAACCCATGCCCCAAGCAAGAAGTTCCAGTAACTAGAAGTGTAGGAGATAGAGCCTGGACAAACTTTTTCTTTGATGCAGGTCTAAGGTCAAAAACAGAGTGACCTACTTTGATATACGACACATCGCCTCACCAAAGTGAACCAATACCCCAAGTATGAAGTTCCAGTGACTGGTAGTGTAGGAGATAGAGCCTGGACAAACTTTTCTTTGATGTAGGTCAAAGGTCAAAATGTAGGTCAGAGTGACCTACTTTTGATACATGACACACCGCCTCACCAAAGTGAACCCATACACCAAGTATGAAGTTCCAGTGACAAGTAGTGTAGGAGATAGAGCCCGGACAAGATAGCGGAAGGACGGAAGGAAGGATGGTTGGACGGAAGGACGGATGAAAATGACGCAAAACTATAGGCCCCCCCCCCCCCTCGGTTCCTGGTGGTGGACTGATAAGCTAAATATTATTACTCTACACATTATGGATTTCTGTTCGAAAAATTGTATTACTCTTCACCTTATATTTAATCTTTCTTAGAATAATATTAACACATTTTACTAATTTGACCTTTAAAGTTGGTCTAGCTCATTCATTCAGACCTAAAACTTCAAATCATTAAGCTACCAGCCAAATAGCATGATCCTAGGCCTCTTGAATATTCAGAAGAAGTTGTTTAAAAGTTTTCACAAATTTGACTGATGCATTATAATAGGAAATGTAAAATATTAAGCTTTAGACTTACCACAATATAGAATTACCCTCAAATACAAATTAGATCAGCATGTCAGCTACTAGCTTTAGACTTAACGCAATAAAGAATTACCCTCAAAATAAAAAGTTTAGCATGTCAGCTACTAGCTTTAGACTTAACAGAATAAAGAATTACCCTCATAATAAAAAGTTTAGCAGGGCAGCTATCAGCTTAATTTAGATTTCACTCATTATAGAATTACCCTCAAGTACAAAGTTCAGCATGTCAGCCACTAGTTAAAGACTTAACACAATATAGAATTACCCTCAAAGTTTAGCTATAAACTACTACCTTCAGATTTAAACACCTGACCGAATTACCCTTAAATACAAACCTTAAACTGAGTTCATCTGTAGACATAACACCTAATACAGAATGGCCGTCAAATACAAACCTAAGATGCACAGCAAACCACAGGACTCCAGGTGCCGTGAAAGTGTGACGTTGTGTAAATGTTCAATCAATTCAAATGTAACCCTGTCTCCGTCAACGACAAAAACACATCCAATATTCTCCGCGCTCCTGCCCAGGTCACAGGAAATCAAGGACTCTCGATCATTTGGTTTGCAGCAGCCGTCTAAATCAGGGGGTTTATCATTGCCAGTCTCAAGTCACACCAGCCGACTTTCCATTCCCACAAATCAATAGGAAAAACAGATGGATGTATCAGCACATAAACGCGGTCCAACTGAGATTAGATGTTCTTCCTTCGCAGACTAAAAGGATGAGTGGGATTGTGTGTGTGTGTGGTTGGCAGAGCTATAGGTGAAATCTCTAGGAAAGGAGTCTGCTGGCTTGTAATTACCATGGTAACCCATCATACGGTGATCATTGTCACAGGGATGCCTCCCTGAATCACCCCGTGTTTACAATGAATCGGTAATGACTATATAAATTATTACAGATTTACTAGCTGGTAATTATAAGGTGTGATGTGTATCTAACTCCACGTTCTAGTGCTGTGGTCAAGGTTATCCTATACAATTACACGTTTCAGGCCAACTATTAAAATGTTCATATTCCCTGAAGGCTGAAGGTACAAGTAAACACAATAAAACTAATTTAACTGCCTGATGTTTGAAGATATAGTCTTATCGTCCAATAACAGTGGGCATACATGAACGACCAATAATACACAGAAATAAATGACTCGACAAACTTAGTATCATAAAAGTTTAGATATTATAGCGTGTTATTTGGAGAAATGCCTCAATATTTTCTGACAGCTGACTTTACTGATTTGGCACACTGTGGCTAATCGGTGAGTGATTTTCAGCAGTTTATAGAGTCAAAACACCAGTCATTTGTTCTCTTTGCTTGACAATTTTCGAAAGCTTTTAAAATAAATATCCTGTTTGTGTTCAAAACAAACTTAGCATTTATTGTAGGGTTTACTGTTTTTACTATCTTATGTGTATAATAACATTAAATGTAATAACTGTCATTTTCTGCCCTAATTTCCCAGTAAAATCAAAACAATGATAAAGGGATAACAACTTCCATATATTGTCATAATTTCATATCAGTATCTCTCATTTTTTTTCTGTTACCGGTAAATCTTTCTAGTCATCAGGGACATATATAGCTAGCCCTAATGTTTGGGGTGGATTCATTTAGAAGCAGGTCGATCGCTAGGGCAAGGACGTGATAGGGGGGGACAAGGGGGTGTAACAAGCAGTGTTTTTGATTTATTTTATGTTTCTGTTTTAAAGATTTGGTGGATAATAACAGTAGCATGCACCTTTACATACAGTGAAAACGAACAATGAGTATTGATATTTCTATGTTTTTGTATCATTTTGGGGGATTTAAATGCAATTGTTTTCTCACCCCTGTTGATCAGAGGGTGAATAATTGACAGAAACTTTTCTATAAATGATCAGCTGTGTGTTATGTTTTAATTGACATAATCACAATTTATAAACCAAGACTGATTCTTTAAAATGGTTTCCAAAGAGGATTTTGAAACCAATAAGTTCTGTTAATGATAGATTAACTGAAAGGTTTTAAATAGCTTCCTTGACAATTCTAGAACCAACAGTTCTGCGGAATAATCGAATGATAACAAATAGGCCCATGGGTTAAGTGAAGACTTGACTTTTTGTTAGAGTGATTTATATACAGTCAACAGAATTTACATTGAGAGTGGCGGTAAACGACCTGATTTCCTCCCCTTTCTGTCGTTCAGTAGATTTAATTAACATGGACAATGTGTGAATTATGTGCATTGTAAGTAAGTTAATCACAGCGAGGACTGACGATGACCGAGTCAATCAAGTCAATGTAGGTATCAAGGGACCGTGATATCCCTCACACACACCCACTGGGAGGGTCACGGACGAGTCAGAGACGTCAGGGGGACCTTTCCCTACCAATACGTATATTCTAAAGACATATCGAACATCATTTTATATATCTATATACAGTAAAACCTAGATATAATGCCCTTCGTTTCATCTGCCACCTCATTTATCGACAACATATTTCAATGTTCCTTTTTCTTGAATTCTAAAGAATTCCATTCTACATTTCTCTCAATTTATTGCAAAACCCCTTTATAACGCCAACATTTCTTTATACAAATGATGGCAGTATAACAAGGTTTTACTGTGTATGCCGTTTCAGAAGTTTCTGTTTCACAGTACTGCAATGATAAGTTGTAGGATTTCAAACGATGTCACAAAGATGGAAGGTAACTGATTGCTTTGTAATAACCATACATGCATGTGTTATCAATTAGTGAGGCCATATTGCCCAGCTGTCACGTTTAAATCAGTGAGCCCGGAGGAACCAGACCAGATTTTATCAGTACATATACCTACTGTGCCTATAACAATGTAGAAGTAGAGATCATCTACAAATAGGTGTGATATATATATGATACATATATATGTATATTTGTATGTACTGCACTTAAGGATGCCTGTCCCACTACAATGCCATTTTCCATATACACAGAGGCACAGTAGTCTAGTGGTAGAACGCCGGTCTCGTGACCGAAGGGTTGCGGGTTCAAGTCACGGCACGGCACTGTGTTGTATCTTTGAGCAAGATACTTTACTCCGCTTGTTCCAGTCTACTCAGCTGTAAATGAGCACGTGGTTGGGCAGTGTTAGAAATGTTGAATGCTAGCTGTGAGCACCGAAATGGCAGCAACGGCTGTTAAAGCTCCCCACAGGGAGTTGAAAAAGATATTTGTTGGGTGCAAAGGCCCTATAACCACGGATAATAATTTGTAAACCGCTTTGAAACGACCTAAGAACTAAGTTGTGACAAAGCGGTATATAAGAACCTCAGATTATTATTAATTATTATTACACAGTAACGTCCCCTGAACTTCCATTCGGATGTAACTGTAGCACATTTTAGCGGGTACAATTCCACTGATCATGCAGGTAAGCTCGATCGTTTACTGCGATAGTATAACAATCTGAAGTCCAGGGTTCGAATCCCTGTCTAGCCCTGCTCAATTTTTACACTCAGAACACCCTTGCTGGTTATTTTATATATTCCATAATTACTACTTTCATAAAACTCCTGCAAGGTATGGTTTTCTTTTGAAAAATGATCTATCAACTTGAAGGTAATAGTCATGCTGGAAAAAAAATGTATCCATTACATATTAACAGCTTTTAGCATTGGTACGGAGATCCTTAAAGATATATGGAGCTGAGAAGTTCTTTCTTGCTGTATATAGTACTGTTGTCATTATAATGTCAATAGGTTCCTTTTCACCAATTTACACTCCTCCACACACTGCATAAACAGGATTTCCATTTCACACAGTTTGTTTTTGTTTTCCTCACGTTTCAGCTTCCAGCTTCCACATTAACAACAGAATTGTTGACTTTTGGCTATAACAACTCCACCCACCCCACCCCAACCTCCATCATTTTTAATCAAGCTATAGATGCCCAAACCACGACTGTGTCTCTGTATCTTAAACCCAATCCCCCCATACCATCCCACCCAACCCCCATTACACAAGGGATTTTTTTATTCCTACTATAACCATCCATTACAAAAAGAGTTTATAAGAAAGGACCTTCCCTCCTTATATCCTATACAAACCCCATCAATTTTCCAGGCACAAACAGCAAATATGGTAGCTACAGTAGTAGCAAGCTCTCTGTAACACAATTCTTACTGTACTGTAAAACAAGTCTAAGAAGGCATATTGATTTCACTATCGCATGTTATATAACACATGTTTTTTGGAAAAACAGAATACTATTGTGGTAAGGTACATTTATCATTGTACGCTGTCTGTGTATTGTTTACGGATATTTTGTTATCCTGGTACATACAATACCACACCTATACCAGACACAGTGAAGCAGACATTTATCCTGGTACATGCAATACCACACCTATACCAGACACCGTGAAGCAGACATTTATCCTGGTACATACAATACCACACCTACACCAGACACCGTGAAGCAGACATTTATCCTGGTACATACAATACCACACCTACACCAGACACCGTGAAGCAGACATTTATCCTGGTACATACAATACCACACCTACACCAGACACCGTGAAGCAGACATTTATCCTGGTACATACAATACCACACCTACACCAGACACCGTGAAGCAGACATTTATCCTGGTACATACAATACCACACCTACACCAGACACCGTGAAGCAGACATTTATCCTGGTACATACAATACCACACCTACACCAGACACCGTGAAGCAGACATTTATCCTGGTACATACAATACCACACCTACACCAGACACCATTAAGCAGACATTTATCCTGGTACATACAATACCACACCTACACCAGACACAGTGAAGCAGACATTTTTCCTGGTACATACAATAACACACCTACACCAGACACTGAGAAGAAGACATTTATCCTGGTACATAGAATACCACACCTATACCAGACCCAGTGAAGCAGACATTTTTCCTGGTACATACAATAACACACCTACACCAGACACTGTGAAGCAGCCATTTATCCTGGTACATGCAATACCACTCCTATCCCAGACACAGTAAAGCAGGCATTTATCCTGGTTCATACAATACAACACCTATACCAGACACTGTGAAGCAGACATGTATCCTGGTACATACAATCCCACCCCTATCCCAGACACAGTAAAGCAAACATTTATCCTGGTTCATACAATACCACCCCTACACCAGACACTGTGAAGCAGCCATTTATCCTGGTACATGCAATACCACTCCTATCCCAGACACAGTAAAGCAGGCATTTATCCTGGTTCATACAATACCACCCCTACACCAGACACCATGAAGCAGACATTTACCCTGGTACATACAATACCACCCATATACCAGACACAGTAAACCAGACATTTATCCTGGTTCATACAATACAACACCTACACCAGACACTGTGAAGCAGACATTTATACTGGTACATACAATACCACCCCTACACCAGACACTGTGAAGCAGCCATTTATCCTGGTACATACAATACCACACCTATACCAGACACAGTAAAGCAGACATTTATCCTGGTTCATACAATACCACACCTATACCAGACACAGTGAAGCAGACATTTATCCTGGTACATACAATACCACACCTATACCAGACACCGTGAAGCAGACATTTATCCTTGTACAACCACACCTATACCAGACACTGTGAAGCAGACATTTATCCTGTTAATACAATACCACACCTACACCAGATACCGTGAAGCAGACATTTACATGTCACAGCTATTTGTTCTTTACATTTTGCTTTTTAGCTTCCGATACCTTATTGAATTGAGAAGAAATCCTGATTTATAACCTAAAGCAGTATGCATGCTACATGTATATGACCATGTTCAAAATAAAACTATATTTGAAACATTTTCAACCAAAATACTGTTTTCCTCATTTTAGTAAAACATCATTCCTACTCATTCCTTTGTGTTTCTTTTAATTAATTTTGCACTTAACAAATGGAACCACTGCCTTAAGAATACATGTCCCGCTGCACTGTGGCTTTCCCTATTTGTACTAACCTCCCCTTACAATTGGGCCACAATACTTCCGTTGACAACGTAGTTCAATTTTAAGTTAGAGTGAAAGTTTAACAGTCTGAAGTTCAGGGTTCAGAACCGTGACTAGCTCCACTGTGGTTTTTTCACACTTAAAACACTTTTTTTTTATCTTTTTTTTTTATCATATATTGACCATTACTCATAAAAGTCCCCACAAGGTATGGTTTTCTTTTCAAAAATGATTTAACAAAGCTATAGTTATGGGACAAAAGGGTTTCCAATACAATTTTTGGCGGTGGTAAGGGGATCCTTAAGTTATACAATTTTTGGCGGTGGTACGGGGATCCTTAAGTTATACAGTTTTTGGCGGTGGTACGGGGATCCTTAAGTTATACAGTTTTTGGCGGTGGTACGGGGATCCTTAAGTTATACAGTTTTTGGCGGTGGTACGTGGATCCTTAAGTTATACAATTTTTGGCGGTGGTAGGGGGATCCTCAAGTTATACAGTTTTTGGCAGTGGTACGGGGATCCTTAAGTTATACAGTCTTTGGCGGTGGTACGGGGATCCTTAAGTTATACAGTTTTTGGCGGTGGTACGGGGATCCTTAAGTTATACAGTTTTTGGCAGTGGTACAGGGATCCTTAAGTTATACAGTTTTTGGCAGTGGTACGGGGATCATTAAGTTATACAGTTTTTGGCGGTGATACGGGGATCCTTAAGTTATACAGTTTTTGGCGGTGGTACGGGGATCCTTAAGTTATACAGTTTTTGGCGGTGGTACGGGGATCCTTAAGTTATACAGTTTTTGGCGGTGGTACGGGGATCCTTAAGTTATACAGTTTTTGGCAGTGGTACAGGGATCCTTAAGTTATACAGTTTTTGGCAGTGGTACGGGGATCCTTAAGTTATACAGTTTTTGGCGGTGGTACGGGGATCCTTAAGTTATACAGTTTTTGGCGGTGGTACGGGGATCCTTAAGTTATACAGTTTTTGGCGGTGGTACGGGGATCCTTAAGTTATACAGTTTTTGGCGGTGGTACGGGGATCCTTAAGTTATACAGTTTTTGGCGGTGGTACGGGGATCCTTAAGTTATACAGTTTTTGGCGGTGGTACGGGGATCCTTAAGTTATACAGTTTTTGGCGGTGGTACGGGGATCCTTAAGTTATACAGTTTTTGGCGGTGGTACGGGGATCCTTAAGTTATACAGTTTTTGGCGGTGGTACGGGGATCCTTAAGTTATACAGTTTTTGGCGGTGGTACGGGGATCCTTAAGTTATACAGTTTTTGGCGGTGGTACGGGGATCCTTAAGTTATACAGTTTTTGGCGGTGGTACGGGGATCCTTAAGTTATACAATTTTTGGCGGTGGTACGGGGATCCTTAAGTTATACAGTTTTTGGCAGTGGTACGGGGATCCTTAAGTTATACAGTTTTTGGCAGTGGTACGGGGATCCTTAAGTTATACAGTTTTTGGCGGTGGTACGGGGATCCTTAAGTTATACAGTTTTTGGCGGTGGTACGGGGATCCTTAAGTTATACAGTTTTTGGCGGTGGTACGGGGATCCTTAAGTTATACAGTTTTTGGCGGTGGTACGGGGATCCTTAAGTTATACAGTTTTTGGCGGTGGTACGGGGATCCTTAAGTTATACAGTTTTTGGCGGTGGTACGGGGATCCTTAAGTTATACAGTTTTTGGCGGTGGTACGGGGATCCTTAAGTTATACAGTTTTTGGCGGTGGTACGGGGATCCTTAAGTTATACAGTTTTTGGCTGTGGTACGAGGATCTTAAAGTAACAACAATATGACAAATAGAACAAAATATGTTAGTCAATATTTAAACTCTTGAAATATATCTCAACTCTGACCTTCTAGATCTCTTCAACATGTTAAAGCAAGGAGTCCTTATATAGCTTAACTTCTATACATGGAACAGCAAATACTTTCACAGACACGAAATGTTCCAGACAGACTGACGGCCTTATACCATTACACATAACCTCAAGACGAATGTATTATAGGGCGTATTAAAAAGTATTAATAAATAGTTCAATATATCTACATTATTGATAGTCAAACTTCCAAACTCTTCTATTTTAAACTGAGAATCTACTTAGCTTCTATCAGATCAAATATAGGCAGACAATGTGCACTGAAGTGACAAAGTATCAGTGAAAAATGTAATCAAATGAATAAAATCTCAACAGTGTTTGATACACTCACTATTTGTGATTGTATATCTATGAAATGGTGTGTTCCTTTGTTAAACTTGTCAAATATTTTATTATCCCTATCCAAGAAACCAATTTGAATTCTTCCTGGATTCGTTTTAAAGTTATTGTCAACAATTTATTCAATTTAATTTCTTTTGGTTAGACCAATGCTGTATTTCAAATGTCTTGACTATAACCTGATTAACAGTGGTTGCAGGCCATTACATTTTTGTAATCAAATGCAAAAACCGCTACCCGTTCTGGACTTCCCCTACCCCTACTGCACAAAAATGTTCTTATAGTGACTGCAGTAACACACAGAAGTTGGAGGGCATGCTGTTGCACATTTTTATATGAAAAGATTTAATAATACGGAGTTGTTATAAATAATTTATAAACAAATTGGTACATTGTCTATCCTCATTACCTACACACAGCTCAGCAGGTGAAACTTACGCTGATAAACCTCACTGATTAACGCTCTAAATAATACAGATTAGCCTGTCAACAGTTGACAGCATGTATTAATCATCACCAACAGTGACATGCATGGTTAGCTTTACATGCATTGTGATGAGCTATATATCCATGGTTAACTTTACATGCATGGTTAACTTTACATCCATGGTTAGCTTTACATGCATGGATAGCTTTACATCCATGGTTAGCTTTACATGCATGGGTAGCTTTACATCCATGGTTAACTTTACATGCATGGGTAGCTTTACATCCATGGTTAGCTTTACATGCATGGTTAACTTTACATGCATGGATAGCTTGAAATGCATTGTTAGCTTTTCCCTTTAAAAATCCCTTCCACAATTCAGTCACACACGATACAAGGTGACAGTGTCAAGTTATCAAGGTGCACTGAAGTGACGAAGTATCAGTGAAAAATGTAATCAAATGAATAAAATCTCAACAGTGTTTGATACAGTCACTATTTGTGATTGTATATCTATGAAATGGTGTGTTCCTTTGTTAAACTTGTCGAATACTTTATTATCCCTATCCAAGAAACCAATTTGAATTCTTCCTGGATTCGTTTTAAAGTTATTGTCAACAAAACCATTTAAATAAGGCACTAATTGTAAGGTGAACTCCGCACATAACATTTTCATATCACTCAATTTTCTAAATGTCAATGGAAAGGGCTTATGAATACCTCTACAGCAGGAGAACATGTTCAGCTAGCCTCCCTAGTGAGTCCAGCTAAATGTCAGTCTGCAAATGATGTGACGTTATCAAATACAAACAGCCACATGATCAAGCTGAAGTCATCATCACAAAAATATGGTAATTCACTTAATTAGGAGCTGATCCGCCAGCAGATGATGTGCACATCATATACTAAAGAGTGCTAATCAGACTTAAGAATACAACATATATCATCTCCTCTGTCATTTGTTTTATATATCCAGCCTGCCTATTGTGACAACCTCCACATAAACCATCTGTTATACCCTGCCTATAGTGAAATCTTCCAGACTCCATCTTTTACACCCTGTCTACAGTGACAACCTCCATAAACAGATTCTATTTTATACACCTATATGCTGCCTTTAGTGACAACCTCCACAAACTCCATCTTGTCTATAGTGATAACCTTAACACACAGATTCTGTCTCATACACCCTGTCTAAAGTGACAACTTCCAGACTATCTTACACACTTTGTATACAGTGAAATCTGCCACAGAAACCATCTTAAACACCCTGTCTACAGTGACAACCTCTATAGACAGATTCTATCGTATACACCAATGCTGATCTAATACAACAGCAACCTCCACAGAATCCATCTTATACACCCTGTCTACAGTGACAACCTCTACAGGCAGATTCTATCTTATACACCGATGCTGCCCTAATACAACGGCAACCTCCACAGAATCCATCTTATAAACCCTGTCTACAGTGACAACCTCCTTAAGGAGACTACCTCTTATGTTATACCCCACCAACATATTCCCTCTTATATACCCTACCTAGTATTGTGGTTCGATCCTTCCACACAGGATTATCGGAATGACCAATGGTCAACAGCCCGAGCTGAGAAACAGTGGACCTTCATATATTGCTATCCCAGACATCCTCTTGTTGTAGCTATTAGCAATCTTTCTGTAACATTGTTGGCACCACTAGATCTAACTTCACTCAAACAGAAATCAGTAAAAACACAGACCTACTTTTACACTGTAACCAACATTCGATCAACAGATCCAGTATTGTAATAATGGCATTATACATTGTGAATCATGAGAATGAATTTACAATACATAAGGCCTCTGATAATTTTAAAATGTTCATTTCAACTACATGTTTATCAACTAAAGTTCTTGCTCAACTGCACAGCGATCCCTTCAGAGATGTCAGCTATACCATAGTTATCTAAATTCATTCATGCCCTGCCATAAAGCAGATCCTTTTGACTTAAATTTGATAAAAAAAAATCTCTTTATCCTGCATAAAACACATAACATGGTCAAAGCACAGGTCTTTAACCCTACCCATCATTCATACAGACCAAATTTCTAGCAAGACCATACAATTACTGGTCTAGACAAACATATTTCAGGAAGTTTTGAATCCTTTACAAGGATTACCACACCCCTGCAGGGTTTGGCTTCCAATGACCTGCCAGTCATGCCCACAGCTTGTCTGGGTCTGTATGAGTCACACCATGTTAGCGGCATGGCTTCCAGGACTCGTTAGCTTGGTGTGAAACAATTTTAAAAGAGATTTTCCAAAAATGAAGTTATTAACAAACTCATGAGCATTTGAAACCTTAATTAATACTTAATTTGAAGTAATTTATAATATACCATAACAAAGCATATCTGCAGCAGATGTTGCTGGAATTCGTAACAATGAAATGGTCTGAAAGTCCTTCTTTGATCTCAAAAACAACCACCTAACCAGACTGTCACAACATGAATCAGCTTTCCTAACATTCATTTGTATTCTGTCTCCGACTTCTATAATAAACAAAATGTATGTATTCACAACCTTTTACGTAATTCCAGCGATTTTCCAAGAATCCCTGATGCCCCAATGATGAAGAATCTCGTCCCTGAGAGAAAAGTTCGAAAATTGAGACAAAGACACAAGTAAACACTTTGAGACACTAATACCATGTAATGTAATGCTTTACCACATCAAGACAATTAGATATCGACGCCGAACACCATCCCAAGAAAACATTAGAAGACACTTGATACATTTGTAGTCAGAAATGTTTTTCCTTCTCCTATACTATGGCTTAAACATTCTGCTTGAATTAATCAAACCAGTGTTTCGGCTATAAAATGAGTTTTGAAGTTAAAACTCATTTTAGTTGAAATTGATTTTAGTTAACTTCACTTGCAGAACCTCTGGTTTGCTAGAACTCTGACAATTTGAATCATTTGAATACTTTGGTAAGTTAAACAGATAGCTTAATATAGACTTATAGGCAGACATGAACACCGTGATGCCTTAATTAAAAGGTATTGGTTTTTTTAACTCAATGAGTTAAGGCTATATGATATCTTATTATCTGTGATTTTTGTTAGAGTGATCTCCCTTAAAATGTTGGATTCCTTGTTGGATTCAAAATTACGTCAGGTTTATTCATTCTTGAGACGTATTCATTGTTGTGAACGTCCTTGAATGACATTAGCTGTTGACCGGACATTAAACCCTATACAACCAACCAACCAACCAACCAACCAATCATTCTTGTGTACCTTTTTAATTACTCCAGTGTCAGTCATAAAAACACTCTTTGATTATTTTGTAGCAAGTTTATATTTAACCTTCTTGGTGGCCTAGGTGGAAGTATACAGGAGGTCTTATTGTGGGAGGAAACTGTAGCACCTGAAGAAAACCCCTGTGATGGGGTGTGATCCCATACCTTTTCATGTCATATAGTGAAACTGAACCTGCACTGACTTGGTGAAAGGCTAGTGCACTAACCAAAGCACCATCAAAACGAAAACAAAACAAGAGGCCAAAGCACCTTAGCAGTCACCTGAGTTATATCATAGGTACTGGTAGCTTTATTTTATTGTTTAGATGTGATGTGGAAATCAGCATGTAAACTTAGTGAAATACAATACTTGTCATGTCATCAATGGATAAGAATTTGAAAATATTGGTAAATGTTCCCTTTGGGGCCCCCGCCCTAGACCCTGGAGATCGGGCAGGAATCCTAATTTTACATTGTAATACCCTCATTCACCAAAAATTTCTCATTACTCCACAAGTACTGATTACAGACTGGAGACAAGACTTTATGTGTTAAAAACTGAAGTTTCTGTAATCAAAATTTCAATCCCAATGTCATGACTCTGAATCCTAGAGACAATGGGAAATTCTTGGAGGAAAAGTCTCATCATGATCAAACTGTCGGAAAAAAAAACTGAATTTGTAAAGCATGCATTTTACCACAATAACATCCTGTACTAATGCAAACTTTCAGAAAGTTTGTAAAATATGTACACCCTAAAAATTAGATCTGCTCTTGTAGAAGTCGAGATAAATTACATGCATTCCTGTGAATATCAGCAAGATAAAACCTCTTCTTATTGTCAATGAAATGGAGCATGCCAAAGTGGCATTTGTTATGTAACATTATCTGTTATACTCTTGCTGAAATTTGTATAAATATTTATAAATTAAAGATCTGGTTTTACTACAAACACAGAAGATATTGTAGTAATTAAGTACTGACTGATGTTAAACTGTTCACAATTAGTCTGTTGGCACCAAAACAAAATTAAAGTCACATTTTTCAACAGGTGACAGAGTACCACATGAAGCATATTGACCAGGTGTGCCTCATATTTATTCAAGGTCATTCTGGGCCAGTGAAGGTCAAATGACAATGGCTGCCATATTGGTTAATTAGATTAGAAACTATAACATTTTCAAAGTTATTTTTTCAGAAATTAAAATATTCAGTGAATGTTTAAAAGATGGCATAATGAAACAAATTATGAATTCTGAAGGTTTGTTTCAAATGAAGGAAAACTATGGTAACAGGTTTGTACAGTCAGTTGTGACAAGTTTCACGACACGTATCGTATCGTGACCCATGTATCATGACCCCATGTATCATGACCCCATGTATCGTGACCCATGGATCGTGATACTCAGCACTGTAGTATCAACACTTGTCTAACAGTTTACAAAAGGAAAATGCAGCATTAATGCTTTTAAAGAGATACATTGTTTCACCCTTAACCTAGCATGCTACATATATATAGTTTTCATAGCAACATATACTTGAAAAATTTAACTTAATGTATTCTCTTGTAACGTTCCTAAAAAGTATCTTCACAAAAACTGTGTTTCTTGGCAAAGTTGTCAATCGCAATAATAGGGTTGTCACAATACGCCAAGAGTGTATCACAATATATTGCAATACAGAATGAATATATTGCGATACGTATCCCAAATATTGTCATAGGAAGTATGTGCTCAATTTTTATAATAAGTTGTTGTCAGAATGTTATCAAACTTAATCATATATAATATTGAAAACATAGAATGAATATTTTTGTCAAACCAACCTTCAATTACAAAATTTGAACTAATTCCCACCACTGTTAAAAGCCTGCTTTATGCTTATTAGCATATCTGTTAGAATCTGTGGTAATTTGCAAAGTTAAAATACCAAGCAGATACATAAAAAATGCTTTTGAAAAATATTGCGATACAGCAATATTTCATCTCTGTATTGTGGTACGATACGATATGCCTGTGTATTGCAATATCACCTGTTTTCCAATATATTGTGACAACCCTACCCGATGGGCAAATTATATTTGCATGCCAATCATATACAGCCACCCTTCCAACCTTTCAAACAAGTTAAAACAAATAATGGTAAGAGTGTTTGGAATATCATTACCATCTGAATACAAATTTGAACTACCCAAATGAAATTCAAACCCAAATGATTTGGCAAGGATTGATAAAATAAAAAAAGAAACTCTAATCAAATCTAAATGAATGTTGAAACCAAATATACCATACAACATAGAAATGTGCTAGTTCTAGGGAAGATGTGCAGTGTCACAAAAAAAATTGGTATCAAATTTTATTTACAAAATGTTGATATCAGAATGAGCCTTACCTTTTCTGTAGCCACGGCTGCCATTTTGGATGCTCCGACTGTAAATGTTGACCACCCCTGTAAGAAAGGGTCAGAGTCAATACTAAATCATCATTTGAAAATACGAATTCTATCACTGTGTACAGAATGGAATAAACATAAACATATAACCTCGGGAGACTTTAACCAAGCTATCACAAAGGTTACATTTGCGTATCCCCGTTGAAACCGTACGTGTGGCGCAGAAATCTTCCACGAAAAAGGAACACACTTGGACCATTCTATAAGCAGAGCTAAACGTGCACAGTTTCGGCGAATAAAAACCAATGTATCAAGAATAGTATGCCCTTCTTTCACACGTCCAATGAATCACATAACGCATCTTAAAAACTACATGTGGCTTGACATTGTTTTAGAAAGAAATAACGCAAACTAGCAATAGTCAGCATTTAATTTTCGGTCAGGGACGTCTGGACTCCTCAATCTACACGTGCCAAATTTTTCTGAGGTCAGCCTCGGTTCATATCTGTGCCTGTCGTTTTCTTTACAGGTTCAACCGGTTCAACCGTTTCAACCAGATACGCCTTATTTTTGTTTTCAATGAGGCTGAATTGATTGAACAATTTTATCAATTTTGAGTTCATATTAATTTTATTGACACTTTAGAAATCTACTTCTTATATTTTTTTATTTTTAATTGTAACATTACGTAGCTTGGGGTAAAACATGATAACTATCACTGGTTTAAGAATCTCAAATTCTTAAACTGATAAATTCATAATTATTTCCTAATATACATGTACAATATTTCTTACGCAAATAATCTTATAATGACCTCTAAAACTTCAAAATGATTTTATTTTTCTAACATAGAAAAAAAGTTTTCCAAAAACAAGTACGTCCTATAGAAATACCAAATGCCAATACAAATGGAAATATATTTATAGAGATATATATAGCTAACATAAGCCTTTCTAAAGCACTTTACAGTACATAGATATATAATCAATACAAGTAATTTGCAGGAGCTGCCTTTTCAGGTGCTAACTACTAGTCCTATGCCACCTGGCTAAAATCTCCCTATGTGTGTATGAATATCTCCCTATGTGTGTATGAATATCTCCCTATGAAAACTTACAGACTGAATAGAAGAAAATGTATTTTCAAAGAAGTCGTCATCCTTTCTTGTTGGAGCGGCAGAACTCCCAAATCCCACATACTTCCCTCCCTGGCTGGGTGGCAGGTGACTGAAAATCAATCAAAATTTAACATAAAGTCAGCCTCATATGACTCGTACACAAAACAAGTACTTCTACATAAAATTCTACACTGAATGTATACACTTCACTATATTGTGAATAAATATCTATGGTCACACAAGTTATCTCCCCTTCAACACAGATTACATCACATTGTGGTAATTGATCTATATATACACGGGAGGGGAAGAACTCAAACTTCAACGTGAGTGGTTTGTACATATTTGAGGTTTTTTATTGTGATATATACTAGTTTTGTATAATTAATCAGCATGTATATTTATTACATAATGTACTGTGTTATCCAGTGAATATACCTTTTTTTTTTATATTTTTTGAAAATAAACCCATGTAATATGACTTATATCAGCCCTGTGATTGGTTGTAAGTTTCAATTGTTTCAATTGTGACGTCACGCCTAGGACAAGTACATGACGTCACAGACTCGATCCTGCACTGGAGTCAAAATAGCGGCTTTTTACATTTCAAGGTTGAGTGAAAATTGTCGTTTTACACAAATAAATGCCACAAATCTTGATTATGTGATAAAAAGGATCTTACACTCTTTTTCATTTCATATGAAATTTATGAAACTCGTCACAACTTTTTTATTTTAGCACGCCAGAGGCTCGCTAAATTTAAAAATTCCTATACTCGTGTCATAAATCTCATATGAAATGGAAACTCATGTAAGATCCTATATATATTCAGTTCATCAAGAAATTAAACAGCACAATGACCATAATTCAAATTTGATGTGCAGTGATTTTCAAGTGCACCGGAAGTGTAAATACAATCTAAGTTTTTAACTGTATCAAAACGCCCGAAGAAGCTATGAGGCTTACCATTGGCGTCTACAACTATATACCATTGGCGTCTACAACTATATGAACTATGTGAACATAAGTTTCTAATAAGAAAAATATTTAGAACTGACAGTGTACAAATGATCCAGGTACTGTTTACACCATTTTTTCATAGATTAGCCTACCCCACAAGTGTCCAGCACCTGTGCTCCTACCATATCACAAAATTGTTATTTACAATTATGTAAATATGAAAACAATCGTTATATTGAGTGTCATTTTTTACATGGTACATATGCACCACCTTTAATGCAAGGCTTTGTAAAGGTTTCTATCATTTGTAAATGTTTTTAACTTTTTCAAGTCTTGTTTGACCCACAGAAATGTGACAACTCTTTATAAAAGCATACTTGGCAACTCTCCCTATTTAGGGGGGAGACTCCCGGTTTTGGACCTTAAAATTGAGCATTTCCAATCAGTGAATTTGCTAAGCTATTCCTATTTTCTAAGATCTGATGATTTCACCCGGAAAAACCCTGCTCAAACAACGCTATTTAAAAGTGTTTTTTAAGTAATTAATTACTTAAAACTTGGAGGGAAAACATAAATATAATGTTTCGTTTCAAAATTTACATATTTAGTTGATCAACTGGAATTTGTGAAGTCTAATAATATTTATTCAGCCAAATCAGATAGTTTGGCACTAAAACATAAAATGTTACGCTAAAACAGGAATCAATCATATACATGTACAACCCTCAATTATTCAGGTTGATATAAAAAAAAATCAAGGCTTTAAAATCTTACTCTGGACGCTCAGCATTCTCTAGCTGTACTCTGTCGAAGAAACCATCCCTCTGTTTCTTAAAGTCATCACTGAAAAGGAATTCAAAAAGTTGAATTTGAAACAATGTAAATTACTGTTTTATTCTTGTTTGATAGACATAGGCCCCTTTCGCATATCCGGTTCAACTGGCCATGGTTCATCTGTTTTTTAATGTAACATTTTCGGGTATAAATACTGGTTTATGCAGGCCTTGCAAGGCTTTGTCAAGTTCCACCTGAAAGCAGCTTCGTATTACTAGGACCGACCTTATTTCATAAATGAACAATTGTGGTCCAACCAGTTCACCCGTTTGGATCGCGATAAACGAATGTGGCCATACAAGTATTTACAAGAATATCAAAATTTTAATAGAATATGTATAAATAAACATCAATAATACATTCACCATTTTTTTTTTAAAACATTTTCTTCAGGTTGGTAAGTATGGATTATGAGAAGTTCTTTTTACACAACCAATAAAAGCGTAGCTGAATTGAGTCATTTCGGTACATATATAACAACTATTGTACCTAGTTTCCAGCGTAGCCGAAAGCGACATCGATTTCACGGACAACTCGTACACATTTTACACCTTTGTGTGCATACGCTTCATTGGACATTTGTCTGATGAAGGTGACAGTGTACATATATCATACTAGTCATCGAAACGTCACATAGAAAATAATTTTATCGGTTGTGTAAAAAGAACTTCTCATAATTCACCATTTTTAATTACAACACATACTTAACGTTGTTGCCCTGAAAATAACAGAAATTATTTCATCAAATAATGTAGTTTCATGCTAAAAGAAAGTCACTCAAGCATCAAATATTTACCTTGTAATGTCAATCACAAATTGACCCCTTAACAAAAGAAGTTCCTGTGTTTTGACTAAATCAGTGGAGCTAATATTTTTGTAATCGAAATAGAAACTGTATGTGTATACCTGTTGATCATATCCTTCTGGTAACTCTGGTTATCAGAGCAGGAGTTGTCTGTGTACATACGACTTGAGCTAGACGATGACTTTAGTCCAGCTTGTGGCATGGCTGCTACGTAATTCCTCGCTGATGATGTCTGGATGTTCCATGGTTTGCCTTCAGCCTCTGTAGCGATCTGTTTGAACAAGCAGATATTTTCTTTAGTGTAATCTTATATTTAATGTGTAACCTTATATTTAATATAAACTTTATTTCTTTTACAACAATTATGAAACAAGTTTTTTCAACTTATATTAACTCAATCGCCCCAGGAAATTTCATAATGAACTATTCCAACCTTTGAATTGGAAATGTTTAAATGTGTCTTCAGGGGTGAATGAGTTAATTACTCCTGTTGGCACGGGGGTCTTTTATGTGGGACTAAACTGGAGTACCAGGAGAAATCTGACTTGGTCAGGCAGGTGACCCCATACCTTTTCACGTCCAATTGGGGAATCGATTCCGCCCTCCTTGGTGAAAGGCAACTGTGCTATCCACTGCGCCACTCGACCACCCATAACCTTATATAAATACACCTATTTATCTACCTTCAAACAAGTATATATTTTTTTTCTTCTTTTATTTCGACAGCAGACGGTAATATTTTTTAAAACTTAACCCAAAAGCAATATACATCACTTAAAAAAATTACAACAGAAACTCTGACACTTTAATGTGCAAACTAACAATATTACGTATACACATACTGTATCAACAGAGATTGAAGTACTGGTACACACACCAAACCTTTACTTAAAATAAATACCGAGGAATGTTATCATTAGAATATAAAGCAAGACATGACTACAGTAAAAGTCTAAAGAGGATTCATTTCCCACCACCACTAAAGGTTTCCCCAATTACGACTCATTGGATGAATCTGCTGGGAGTTGGTTAACATCTTTAGTTACTGTCTAGTGGGAAACACCCAGCATGTCATTTCATAAGTCAATCTTTTAATTATGACGTCATTAACAATGTTTTGCAAAATTATCTTCTATTGTGATGTCATGACTCATGGTAATTGTTTACCACACAAAATTTGTTTCCAAGGGAACATGTGGTTTTCCAAATAAATTATTAATATTATGAGAGAAAAAGGTCCCCGAGTTGATGATGGCCGGTTATCTTGTTTATCCAACTCTCATTTATTAATTTTCATATTGAAAAAGACACCCAATAAACCTTCTCTCTTTACACAATTTGAACATTAACTAGCTTGAGTTAACCCTTTCACCCCTATAGGTAACTTGAGTAGACTCTACCATAGATTCATCTGGATGAGTCCATGATGGTCTACAGTGGTGAAAGGGTTAAAGAAACATGATAATGAATATCAATCAATCAGGAGCGTCTATGTTAATAATTCCTTTGTGTAGCGGTTACCTTGTCGCGGTACAGAGCTGCGGCCTTGGAGTTGTACTTGTCGTGTAATGACATTCCCTCAGTATAGTCAGATTGGGATCGGAAGAAATCTTTTGCTTTCCTGTTTCCTCCGGCTTTCATTTTCTCCAGCTCCAAATCTTTCCATTTATCCATAGAAACTGAGCGTACAAAGCTGAAGTGGAAAGAATTTTATCTACGTATATACATGTATTACTGAAAAATGTACAGTGTATCTATTTGTCAAGTATCCAAAACATTGAGACACAGACCAAAAGAAATGTATATTTGGAAGATCCTTGATCAAGGCAAATAATAAAACAAAATAGTTTTTTGTCTCCTCTTGGAAAAAAATCACTATTGAAAACCCTTGTCATAAAATTTACCATTCCTGCGTGTTGGGAAGCAGAGTTAATATTGTACACCTCTACACATATTTAAAATATAGTATTCATTGACATCAATATACATGGCCCAGGGTTATGTCAGAATTTAGAGTTAAGCCCTTTGAATGTTGATTAATTTTTCAAATTCAAACAGAAATGTTACATACGAGTACAGTACCAATATGTACATATATTGTGAATATAGATTTTTTTCATCAAAGTTACATTGATATCAACACATATATATAAAAATATAAATATATTAATTCATACCTAAGATGAACGCCCAAACCTCTGTGCTTTCCAGAACATTCGAGACAAATCCAGATTCCATAGGTGACGCTCACCCACTGGGGATTGTGGGCTCCACATTCAAAACAAGACTGGAAAATCAAAACAAATAACAATCAATAATGAGACAATTTACAGATTTTTTTCAGTTTTTTGTTTAGCTTAAATTTAAGTTCTCTCAACATCCCAACAAGCAATTAAGCTACATGACAAATATCATAACACTTGAACACATGCTTCAAATAAAGCAGTTGTTTGAAAGACAGGAATTTCACAGAACTTCAAGACGGATGAACTATTCATTATTACTGGTAGTTATACTACATAAAACATGTTAAATAGTTTGACGTGTTGCTATTAAACTATAAGAAATTATCATGAAACTATTTAATAAATTAAAATCGAAGGAGTTAGAAAAACACTGTGTCCAGATCATGAAATGCATTTACATGTATATTCATGATCAGAGAGGCCTAAATTTTTGGCAGAATTTTGTATATCATATATACAAATTAGAACAATTTATAGAAACCCTGCAATAATAGTGAAATTGTATAAATATATACTGGGAACAACTTTCCTTAAAAGCCTTTCAATCCCTGACATACATATAGCTAGCTACTGAACAGGTAGCTCAAGTTGTCAAAGCATGGTTAGCTTGACCATTATATTCCTGTGTTATAAAGAACAGCTGTTTTCACACTAACCATAATATCAACATGTACACATATATACTTGTCATGTATCAACCCATGTATTTCAATATTTTTAAACTGGTAAACTGGTGATGTATCCTTATAAAAAATACCCCCATTGACTTCAATTGTCTCGGATTGCATTTTTTGTGACCAACATTTCATGGATGAGTATATCTAATTTCAGATGGATTTAAGCTGCACCCTGACTTGAGTTTGTATCAGTTATACATTTATTGTTGTTGGAACCTGCCATTCAAGTGCCTCAAAGCTTCTATTGTTTGACACTCCTTTAGTCTATCTATACAATTACCTAGCTAGAATTAATACCCTATCTGTGGGGTTCCCATATAATGGCATAAAAAAATTACGGAAATGTCTTTACCACTTCTGAACAAGTATAGGGCGAGACGACCTGGGTTCATAGAAATAACACAGATTGATCACAGTGGTTCGTTACAAATGTCTGAAATACTCATATGCTATACTGGTTAACACATATGTGTGCTGTGACCCATATCAGTATAGAGTATGTGTATTTCAGATATTTGTAACGAAATACATGTATGTTTATGTGTGCTTTTACCCATATCAGTATAGCATATTACATGTATGTGTAGCAGATTTGAATTGTACTTTAGATTAAGGTCGCCTTCTAGCTTAGAGCTAGAGGGAATTTCCTTTAAGCTCAGTGGTAGAGCGTCCGACTAGGAACCTAGGGATTGCGGGTCCGATCCCCGGTGGAAGCATACTATTCTCTATCCTGTTAAAAATGGTGTCCGTGGCTCTCCCTGTAGAGACATGGAGTTAGAACCTGGGTTGTAAATAATTGTGTCTTCGAAGGCTAAGACTTAGAAAAAGGAGGGAGGAATTTAGCGGAACCGGACTGGGTCGAACGTTGGCGACCAGATAGCTCAATTGCTAGAGCGTACTACGTCTAGAGTTCAGAAAGTCCAAGGTTCGGACCCTGGTCTGGCCGCACATTTTTCCTCTCCTGTTATATGTGTATTTCAGACATTTGTAACGAACCCTTGTGGATTGATTGAATAACTTGATTTCTTGCTACAGGTGAACAACTTTATACACTTTTGGAAGTTCAGCATGGGATGTTTTGCCCTAAATTCATCTTGCCTTGGATTGTTTCGCCCTAATTGACATGTATATATGTTTCAAAGGCTACATTCGCGTATTCGGTCGTAACGGTTGAACCGGTAAAGATTATAACGACAGGTACAGATTTGGACCGAGGCTGACCTCAGGAAAATTTGGTTTGTGTAGATTGAGGGGTCCAGACGTGCCTGACCGAAACTAAAATGCTGACTATTGCCAATTTGCGTTATTTCTTTCTAAAACAATGTCAAGTCACATGTAGTTTTGTAAGTTATGTAATTCAGTGGACGGATGAAAGAAGGTCATAATATTCTTGAAACACTGTTTTTTATTATATATAAGTGTGTTCGTTTATCGTCGAAAATTTTTGCGCCACACGTACTGTTTCAACCGGGATACGCGAATGTAGACAAAGTTATAGATATCATGTTAAATACTGTTTGTGATAAAAAAATACTTTTTTTATGTTTCATAAGCGTTATTGGAAGAACTGTGGACATGTTACATGTGGAACTGGTCGTCCATATTTGAGTTCACAAACTAAGTCTCCGATGGGGCTGATAACAAAAAAAATATTGAAGCCTAAATATGACTGTGGTAAAATGAGACTGTTCAAGCCAAATTCACCCTCAATTTTTTTTTGGTCGAAACAACTAAGGGCGAAATTACCCGGCAAAATCACATCACAATGTGATCACATTATTCACCCAAAACATAAAACGTTTCAGAAAATGCATGTCAGTAAGGAAGAATGAGATGGTAGAAGGCAATACAATTTTCATGTCACACAAAACATTTTTGACCTTAAACTAGCTTTCTTATAATTTTATATGTCTACAGACAGAATCAATATACTCGGTTATTAAGACTACAATATTGAAGACATCAGCTGATCATGACATCTAAGCCTGACACTTTTGGGAACAATCAATCTTACATTACTCTCATCTTTGATCCTCAAATCTTTTAAAACTCTTCTTGTTCTTGGACTGGCCATATTTCCTTTCTATAATCAGCGACTAACGTCCTGTGTTTCTGTCAAATAATGTGAGATCACTGAAATTATTATGATGAGCCTGGTGAGTTGTCAGTTTTGTCCACCATTGACATCAGCATATAAAGCTAGCACATCGTTTCGTATAAAATGAAATTCATAGAATTACATTTTTTCAAATATAGAATATTTATAAAATAGGACTTTATTATTATTTAATTATGTGAAAATGTTACAGTAAAATTTTCTTTTAAAATAACAACATAAAAGTACGAAAACGTGGCTAATAGCAGGTGCTTTGAAAAATGGCGGCGCTGTTGAAGTTTACTGTGCTCCCAGTATAATATAAAATGGAAACAAGCCATAAAAAGACCAAGAAAGAGGGAAAATTTGACACTCATCGACCATATAAACTAGGTGACTTAAACACTTGAATATGTAGGGTTAGATCACCAAATTATGTATTTGAATATGATTTATTTAGTATTTACCGACCTCCCCACTACACCAGCTATGTCAAATGCATTGTTTTGTGATCAGATCCATACTGCTTAGTTCCTACACTGATCCGTGTCCGTTCCCCATAAATAATAATTCATAATGTCTCCACCTTTTTTATGTTCATTGGTACCGTGGTGCTCACTAATCTATACCTACCTTGATTGGAATATCATGTTTATCTTGACCATGGAGGCAAAGCTGACAAATAAGCAAGCTTTAATTTAAATTTATTTTCCATAATTAGCAACATGCAAAGTAATACTGAGCAGTTAAGATAGTTAGTAAAATGCATAGAAATACTTATAATTCAACAAAGACAATTTAAAAAAATATGAACCGTTTCTTGCAGCTCATCAGACATTATGTATCAGGGCCATCAACTTCAGACAGAGGTCCATTTTTGTGAGTATGAATCCCTGATTTTGTGGTTCAATTAAAAACTATTTCCTTTAATACATAAAGTTTCAGTAATTATTATATTGTAGATGTACATCAACATCTTCTCTTCTACATCAGTCTAAAAACTGACCGTTACACAGTGTAACGACTTGTGCAGTGTTTAAAATCTCGATAAATTAACAGTTAAAATTGTATGCGTACAATGGGTGTATGTGTGTGTTGTGTTTTCTGCAACTGGCTCCATAAAACAGCAGCTCAACCAATCTGGCGACCTTAGCAGCCCAAGGCCTCTAGGGTAAAACCCAGTTGAAGTGAAGCACAGCTCTTGCCATTGGTCGAATGGAAAGGCAGCCTGGATAATGTTCTTTAAAAGGAGAGAGAATATATATATGTAAACAGAGATAAACAGTTAAAAACTTTCAAAAACAGGTTTAAAAATTGTTTTTCTTATAATGCAAGATTTAATGAAACCTTTCAGTTATGTTACATAAATTAAAGATTATGCAAAATGAACAGAGACAATATCTTTTTTAACATGTATTTTCTTGTTAACAGGGCTATGTGGAACTCACAATTCACCCGCTTCAAGCAGACCTTAGACGGATCAAGATTAACAGCAAGCAGTGCAGTATCCTTTTTATCACCAACACATAATTATTACCTCAAATTGACAACTACGGTAACATATCAGAGATAATCCTGGAGGGGGCCATGGGGCCATTGACCCCTCAAAATTGAAATTGACCCCTCCATGTTCCAATTTTCTTTTAATTTTACATAGAATTGCCCGTCTTAGTTTTGATACTGATTAAAAATTGCTGAAAATGGCTCAATGGTATCAAATTCTAGAATTTTCCCTGCATATTACTTCCTGTTGGGGAATAATTCCAAAAGATTTTAAGTGGACTCTAGATCTTGCAGATTATTTGTTTTGGAAAAGACAAAAAGTTATGTTATAATTCTGAAAAAAAATAATCTGGGTCAGAATATGAAAATATGGTATAAAAGCACTTAAAGACCTTAAATGGAAGCAATCATTTAAACTGAATGTAGATTTATTTTTATTGTGAGGTTTACTATGTTCATTATGTAGCTACTAAACTTCTAAACTGTAATCACTGTACAAACCTGTGTTGGTTTGTTTATGAAATAGGGATGGACCTAGTGATCTGATGAGACTTTCTTGTCAGACTTTGATGGTCTATATATATTGACATTGGCAAGTCTGTCAGGCTTTATCAATGAAAATGTTACATTTAGAAGTAGATGACCAGTCTGTCAATTACTCATAATAAATAAACCTGAAGACTATTATTGGGTGCTGCTATTGCTGGGCAGGATTTTAATCATCAACAGTAACACAGGGCTAGAAAATAAAGGTAGCCCGATAGTCCGAGATAAGTAAAATCACCAGCTGGACTACTGGTTATAAAAACTACTAGCCCAACTGACAAGAATTTTTTTTTGAAATTACTTGAAAATGGCATTTGCACATTGACTACTTAGTAAAATGGATTAGGAAACTACTATCCAAACTCACTTGTGGTTTTGAAAATTAATTTCTAGCCCTGCAGAAGTGACAATATCCCAAAAGATGTCTTTGTTGGAAATTATCCTTAACCTTGACCAGAAATCTTCCATGTGTCTGTCAATGATCAGTGGGAGGCCCGCTTCCTGTACAATGATCCGACTCTGGAAATTTGTCAGGAAGATGGAAAACAGTGAGTACTTTAAAATATAGCTTATTGCTACATAATTATAAATATAAGAATAATAACTGAGGTTCTTATATACCGCTTTATCACACCCTAGTTCGTAGGTCGTCTCAAAGTGGTTCACAAATTATTATCCGTGGTTACATGTCCATTGTTTAGATGTCACTAGTGATGCAATATCACATAACTAGAAATAGTTTCTTTTAAAACAAGAGAGTATAATTATATTTCAGTTTTTTTAACAAAATTTGCTTTCAAGGTTCTAAATCATTGCAATTTTTCTATAGTATATTTTTTTGTAATGCTTTAAGATGTGTTTTCAATTAAAGGAGAAATCTGGATTTCTTCCAAAACTGCCACCTGAAGTCAATGCTAGCTGTGGATCCAGACCAAGGCAATGGGGAAGTCACCATCAAACTTCCTCTCGAAGTCATCCCTTTTATTGCTGGTAGGAACTGCAGCATGTGCATGTGAAACTTTATTTTGATATCTTGTCTTATCAGAGGAATTGTTTAAACTATTGTTATGTTCTATATTTTATTTTGGGTTTTCCATATTTGTAACTGCTTGAAAAATAGTCTTTTCCTACAATTACAGTATTTTGAGAAGTAATGGAGTTTCAATGATAATTGCTGGTATGTCCAGGGCTCGGCAATAAGGGTAGCCGATTATCTGAGACTAGTAACAACTCCAGCTTGGTTAGTGGTTCTAAAAAAACACTAGCCCTATTGAATAGACAAAATTTGATATTACTTATCATATGTTGCATTAAATACTATTGAGTTAGTGGAATTTGCTCATGAAAAATTGGAAACTACTAGCCCAACTGACTAGTGGTTTTTAAATTAATTTCTAGCCCTGATGTCTTATAATAATGTGAAATAATGTTAACTTAGATATCAGTTGGTGATATAAACTGTAACCTCCAAAAAATTGTTCTTATTTTTAGTTGGTAAGTTGGACTGGAAAAACTTATTTCCTCTCTACCATTGAATGTCAAACCACAGACAAGTAAGACAATACTTTTGAATTTTACAAGAAAGAGTTTGTATATTTACAGATCTGAGACCGATAAAACTGTGTATAGAGTTTGCTGTTGAACAGCCAAAGGGTGGAGTACACTTTGTGGTACCAGATATCGAGGGCACGCTGACAGAGAAAGCTGCGCACGTGTACACCTACAGACACGAAAACTCCTCAAGGTTGGAACAAACATCGTTACTTTATTGAAACATGTTTTCATAAGTGGTTTTCATAAGTGGATTTCCATCATTTTTAGTCTTGCCTGCCTGAAGGGCAAGTGAGCTTACGCTGCGGCAGAGTGTTTGTTGTCCGCCTTTTCTTTTAACAATTTATAATCATGACAATTAACGTCCCAAAATAAAAAGTTAAAACAGAGCCATGTGGTCACAACACTTGAATGTAGAATGCTGGGGATATTAGGTTTGTAAATAAAACAAACTTGACCCACTTTCAAGGTCACAGGTATATATAAATATATAAAAATATTAAAATAACTTATTCTGATTAACCAAGATGCCACAGTCATGATATTTTGCCTGTAGTATGCTTAGGTGAAATGCTATCTGATTTGTTCGTATTAATGATCTTGGCCATCTTTATAAGGTCACAAGTGTAAAAAAAATAAAAATGATTCAGACATCTGAAATACATGTAGATAAATGTTTACTTTATGCTTTGTTTTCAATGTTTTCAATGCTGATGTAGTAAAACCATATTATTCCTTAAAATTAATTTCAAGTTGTTGATGATTTGAAATTGTGTAATTATGGTATTGCTTACTGTGTCTACAATGCAAGGAGATACAATTAAAGACTGTTTTATACCAAATGATAAAAATCTTGACTGATTGCATTCTTACTATATATTGTCTAATGTGAATGTTTTGTATCGTTGACAGATTGTGGTTTCCCTGTATAGACACATTCTCAGAACCGTGTACATGGAAGATTGAGATCACTTGTGACCTAAGTATGACAGCGGTCAGCTGTGGAGAGCTCATAGAGACCGTCTACACGGCTGACAGGAAGAACAAGACCTTCCACTACTTCCTGTCTATGCCAACAGCCGCACCAAACATTGCGATGGCAGTCGGGTGAGTGAGGAACTGGGGAACAGCAGTGTTAAATTAATGACTCAAAATAAGTGCTTCTTTTTCCTTTTTTAAGTTTTTTTTGAAGTTTTTCAAAAATACATTACACTTATCACTTTATATTTCAATTACCCATTCTCCATTCTTGCAAATTTGTTTTCTTTGATTTGCTAATTTTTTCACATTCTCAAAATTAATATAATGTATGTGGTACCATGCAGAAATATGTGTCAATTATTTTCACAGATTTTTAAACACAGTTTATGTTTATGTGTTGTAACCAATGTATCAAGTGTTATATGCTATTTTCGAGGAAGAAAAGACAGAAAAGAATAGAGTTGTAAGAAATGAAAGGGACAAGAAAAAAAGGAAAGATGGAGAGGTGTCAAATGATTTGACATGGGTTTATTGTTCTATTAACTCAAAAGCATGTGTTAGAGCTATTTATAGAACTATAGGTACATAATAGATATAAAGTATGACATTGTTCGTTTTCACAAGACACGTTACATATAGATATATATATATATAGTGACACATATACCCTATATATTCAGTTTTAATAGATGTGTCTAAACCTTGACATTAAATTTTACTGTAATATGGTGTAGACTTTTTAATGCTAGAAAAAAAATTAATTCTGTATTTATAACATTTCTGAAATCTCACTTTAAACACTTTTGATTGATATCTTTCTACAATCACCTCTTGGTAGTGAGAATTTAACCGCTATCAGCTGGCATTGATAGTCAATGTGATCTTCAAATGAAAGCTGTTGAGTACTTATATTAACCGTGTTTTTGTGATATTTTGATCTGTGTAATAAATAGAATTAATTTCTTACAAGTCAATATTTATTTAAAATTAAATTTACTTATCATGTTTCCGCGAAGGTTTACTGGTATCCAGTGTTACCAAAATGATGTCATAGTGATAATGTTGTGAATTGGAGCATGGCATTTATAGTTGATATAAATACTAGGTGGTAATTAGGTAGGCTTATAATACAGAGGTATTGCCATCCAGTGGTAACTATTAGATAACACATTACATTTTTGACACATGCATCAGTTAATGCAGGTGTCTTGGGGATCAAGTATACTACAAAGTTTGCTAAATGTAGAATTGCACATTGGACACTAGCGCCACCATTTCCTTATATGGATTCTGATTTCTCTTATATGGAATTTAATTTCTATTTATATGGAATCTCATTCATTATATTTATTCATATATGCTAATACTTTGCCGCGATACCCAGCAGTTTCGGATAACATTTCATTCACAAAATAGTGACGCCATTTTGCAGTTAGGCAGAGAAAGCATTCACTTCGACATTTCTATGTGAAAAATACAACAATGCATGTCCTATAGATATTTTTGTGTTACAGGCCATTTGAAACACTGGTGGACCCTAACATGCACGAGGTGACCCACTTCTGCCTGCCTCATCTCACCAATCTCCTCAAACATACCACCAGTTACTTACATGAGGTAGGGGGACTGGTTATTTGCCATGGGTAATTGCTGCAAAATCAGAGTCATATGTGCTTAGTTACATTATTCATAATGTCTTTCACATTTTGAATTGGTTTCAAATTATACATTTGGAATCGATTAAATTTTTAATGAGCAAGTAGAAAATAATCTAACGCGTCACACATTTTACTGTTGATACTGAATGATAGAAAGAAATAAGACCTATCATTTGTTACGTGATTCGAAGTATTGATAATAATAAATATCTGTAAAACCTTTTTTGATTCTGTTTTGATTTTTTCATTATTTGTATTTCTTCTATTGACTTGTTTGAAATGAGCTGATATACTGGCGTTGGTTTAATTGGGTTCCTTTTTCCAGTATCTAAATAAAGTATTTACAAAAAATTGTGTTAAAAATAGTTTAACTTGTTTATGTAATGAACATGATTAATCTGTGTTTCTACACAGGCATTTGAGTTTTATGAGGAGCTGTTGGCCACTAGAAACCCATACACCTGTTACAAACAGGTGTTTGTTGACGAGAGCTACGAGGACTCCATGCCTTATGCAACTATGACCATATTTAGGTAAGACTGATGCAATCTAGGGTTATTTTGTTTGGATTTTGTTTTGAATTCTTGGCTTATTTACCAAGGTAATGGAACAATAAAATAAGACCCTGACCTATAAACTCTTAAAAGACAGAATTATTTAAAGTGATCCTGAGCAGATTGTTATATCTGGTTAAATATGGTCAGAGATTTTCAATTTTCAGTTTACATTATATTTTTCATAACCAAGTAAGCACTTGATAAGCAACTGTTCATATGTTCATGCCCCCAAAAAGGTTTTCTTTCACGGCGATATTAGCAGTGCGCATGCTCATTCATTTGATTCAGTAATTGAAGATTTCCAAGGATATAACTATAGCTTTAATGTTTCAAGTTATTTTTCAACTAGAAAAATACATAGGAAATGTCTATATGGTCAGGAATAAGAAGTAAGATACACAAAACATGTATGTTGTTAAATATTTATAAAATGTACAAACCTGATATTATGTCATTGTTCACAAAACTGTTTCAGCACCAACCTCCTTCATTCGTCACGGATTATCGACCAGACGTTGGTGACGCGGCGTATCCTGGCTGCCGCTGTAGCACAGCAGTTCTTTGGGTGTTTTATTACAATGCAGTCTTGGTAGGTAACATCATCCACCATAGCAAAGCTTTGTGTAGGGTTTGAATCTGGATTTTCCCAATGTTTGTGCAGGTGTGAACAGGAGAAAATTTACTTACAAACCGAGTACACCACATGAGCGGTGTATTTGATCTGTGTTATGCAATGACAGACAATGGGAAAAAACAGCTGTTTGTACTAATATTAACAGCTGTTTTGGAGTTCACATATGCTACTTTTAACCAATCACAGAAATTGTAACAAAGCACAAAATCAAATTTGGAATTTAAATTTAATGTTGCTTAAATGAATATTTTTTGTTGAAAATAATGAAAAAGTTGAATTGACAAAGGTAGTCCAAAACATTGTTCACATGTGCATGTATTCTTGTAATTGCTACGGAAAATAAGTGTTAATGAAATGTAATTTAACTGTATTGCTGGATAATGTTGAGAGGTACTGATATTTTGTTGACAGCTCTGACATGTGGATAACAACGGGTACAGCTGGTTACCTTACTAGCCTCTTTGTGAAGAAAACCTTCGGGAATAACGAGTACAGATACATCATAAACAGGGTATGTAACTGGTTTACTATTCACTAGCGTTCAATACATCCTGTTGTACAACAATGTTTGTACAATAGTTAAATTTTTTTAATGATTTTAAGCTGCCCAATTCTGGCGGTATAACAAGTGCATTGAAGTGTTGGGAAATCTGTTACGACATAACTGATGGCGGTATGTGAGTTTGGCAGTAGAACGAGGGGGGAATATGTGAAGGTTATATTTTACTACATTTTACATGAAATTAACTTTAGTTCAGTGTGTTCTCATTTGATGATGATAAAAATACCATTGCATGTCTTGTTTGTATCTTGTGGAACTTTCTCACATGTTTGTGGATTCAGGACCTGAGGGAGGTACAGCAGTATGAGAATCGCGTTGGCGGGATACTGCTGGACCCATCCACAAAAGACTGCAATCATCACTTCTCCATACGAAACCCCCATACCTTATCTCCCAAGTACATAGAGGTCTTCTCAAAGAAATCCTACCTTGTCATCCGCATGCTTGAAATCAGGATTGGGGCACAGCTTCTCATACAGGTAGGTTTGGGGTTAAGGTCTTTGTGACTCCTACAGGTAGACTGAGTGTTAGAGTTAGTATATAGGCAGTCTTGACAGGTGAGTTTGGATTAGAGTAACCTTAACAGGTGAGTTTGCCTTGGATTAGAGTAAAAAATTTACAATGTTATTTGAGTTGGACCTTAAAGTGACTGATGATTTAGTTAGTTTCTCAAATGTTACACAGCAAATCATATTTGTTCTGTTTACTTTATTTACTCATTCACCCCTGAAAAGACACATTTGAACTCTTCCACTTCAAATGTTTGAATAGTTCATTTTGAAATTCAGGGGTGAATGAGTTAAACTGATTTTTTTTTGTAATTTTGAATGGTAAATAAGGTTTAAGCGAGAAATGATATACAGTAACTTTTGGAGGATTAACTGCCATTTATCTAGAAATTAAAAACTCTTTTGCACACTTTAAGTTGAGTAAAGTCCACACTGATAAAATCATTTGAAAATTTTAAAAAAGTTATTTTCACTTTAAAGCGTAAAAAAAGTATTTCCACTTAAAAGCGTTTGCCTTTGATCTGTACATAGGTTTTCAACAAGATTCTGTCATTAGCATACTCCGCCTCACAACAGAAGTTTATTGCCAACACCTGGAACAATATGTGCGTATCTACAAACTCGGTAAGTAGACATCATGATACAGCTCACATACAGTGTTTACACTCACACGTAACAGGAGTTTGTTTACATTTTATATATTATCATTGGGAATACTGAATGTCAGTGTTTATAATCGTTTTTAGACAGAAATAAAAATCATTACAAATTTCGTACAGAAACTGGAAAAATTATGTATTTATTGCCTGTCACAGACTTTTTCAGCCTCAGATATATCTATCTGCTTATTATATTTGAAATGCTTTTCAGTTTAATAAAGGAAATATCTTTTTACATCTTAAGATTTTGTTGTGCCCGAAGAGATGTTTGTTAGGTACGTATTTAAATTCACAATAAAATCTAGTATCTTTTTTCTTTAAATCTTTTATAAACAATTTGGCGGGGATTTGCAGAATTATTTGCTGTTTTGTTTCTCAATAATTGTACCTTTTATGTGAATTTACATGTTTGTTCCTTTTTATTGACAGTGTCTGAAGCTGATTTCTACGGTGACGGGGAAAGACATTCAGCCCTTCTTAGATCTCTGGGTGTATCCTTTACACATCACTTGGTTGACGTGTATTAAGCATGAATACAAAATACAATGAAATGTGTTAAAACTGTATATTGAAACAAGGATTAATGAAATCAGAATTATTTTTTAGCAAAAAAAAAAAAAATGAAAGTTATACCCCTAATAACTTCCATTATATTTTGGCAGTAACCCAATACTAGTATACTGTAAACTGCAGTGAAAATTTCTCAGTATAAAGTGATAAAAATCCAGAAATCAACATAATTTTATTAGTATTTCCATAACATGATTAACAGTACCCAGAGCGGATGTGCCAGATTCTTCGGTAATTCTGTCTTCAACAGAAAGAGGAACGTTGTGGAACTGGAACTGAAACAGGATCTGGGGGCCAAGGGGTCACTGAAATATGTGGTAATGTCTATAGAATGTCTAGGTCACTGAAATATGTGGTAATGTCTATAGAATATCTAGTACTTAAACAGGATCTGGGGGCCAAGGGGTCACTGAGTGGTAATGTCTATAAAATGTTTAGTACTTAAACAGGACCTTAGACTTAGTTCTAAAGAGTCTCTAAAATATGTGGTAATGTTTTAGTTCTAAAGAGTCACTGAAATATGTGGTAATGTCTATAAAATGTCTACAACTTGGACCGAACTATAAGCAGAGCTTAAAGTGAACAGTTTCGGAGAATAAATAACTACATATCAAGAATAATATGTCCTTCTTTCACACATCCACTTAACTAGATAACATATCCTAAAACTTACAATTAGTCATGTAAATCAACTTTGTTTTATTAAGAAATATTTCAGACTCTTAATATAGTCAGCATTTTAGTTTTGGTGAGGCAGGTCTGGACCCTTTGCTTTGCACGTGCCAAATATTCCTTGGGTTGATATCTGAGCCTAGCCGGTATTGATTTTTACTTCAGGTTAAACCAGATATGCAAAAACTTTGGGGCATAGGAGTTATTGAAATTTGTGGTAATTTCTTATAATTATAGGTATTACAGGACCTTATTGCCAAGGGTTCACTGAAGTGTGTGATAATGTTAACTATTAATGAATAATGCTTATATCATCTGTTGTAGTTGGCATTGTAAGGATATCATTGTGATTTTTTATTTAATACTTCTGGTATTACCAGGGCCCTCTGACTGTGACCATACAGGAACTGGACGGATCCTTCAACCATAACTTTAAGATTGAAGAGAACAAGACCAAGTTTGACATCACGTGTCATTCAAAGAGCAGAAGGTATTTGTGTTCTAAAGCACAGAAGTTGCTGGACACACACTAGCGATATAACTACCGTTGTATACACAACCAGCACCTGTGTACTGAATTAGATTGCTCTGCTTATAAAAAGATTGAACTGGTAGAGTGTTTCTTAACCCTTTCACCCTTACGTAGCTTTCGAAGACTCTACCATACATTGATCTGGATAAGTCCATTATGGTCTACAGTGGTGAAAGGGTTAATGATAAATATTATACAGATGAACCTCATTATACCAAAGGCAGTAGAACCAGGATAAGGTAGATAGACGGGGTATCACTTTGATCAGAGTTAGACTGCTGTGAAATAACTTCCATGGACCCAACTTACAACTTACAAAGGTATATATGGGATTCAAGGTGTTTGATTTATGCATGTTACTGAATTGTGATTTTGGTAGATTATGCCGGAGTGACAGTACATGTACGGGTACTGTGATGGTGGGGGTGGGGGAGGGTGTTTATGGAAGTTTATGAAATGTATCAAGAACCATAATTACAAAGTTGTGATGGTGGGGGTGGGGGAGGTTGTGTTTTTGGAAGTTTATGAAATGTATCAAGAACCATAATTACAAAGTACATTACATATACAGCATTAATGGTTAAATTGCACCCATATGTCAACATTTATGGAAATCAGCATTATATACAATTACAAACTGAATAAAATACATTAATGCCGTAAGTGAGTGCCATGGAGTAAGTATGTCTACCCTGAATACTTAACTTTTTTAACATCTGTAATTTAGGTAGATGATGTAATAAATTGTTATAATACACTGTAGTGTCTCCTATTTCCTCATTCGCCCCTAAATATTTAAACTGGACTTGCCCAATATTTGATTTGGTAAGGTTCAAATGTGATTTTAGGGGTGAATGGGTTAATATGTTGATTATGCATCTAACAAAAACCAGAAAACCAAAATATCTGAGCACAAAAAAAAATGACTCGTATATTTTATGATGTTGCCTTTAGTGTTTTAACTGTTATTCTTTACATGAAATCTGACTGAATCGGATTTCAGGAACAAAAAGAAGAAGATCCCGTTGATGACATCAGAAGAGGTAGATATGGACTTGAGTGCCATGGAGTAAGTATGTCTACCCTGAATAGTTCACTTTGTTCTCATTTGCTTAGTTATATCGAACTTCCTCGCCTCAACCACTTTCATGCACCGCATTCTAATAAATTGGACCAGGTTTGTTTGTGAAATAGGGACAGACCTAGTGGTCTTGTATTTTCTGAAGCATTTACAGGTCTGTCATACTTCATCCCTGTGCTTAAAAGTAGAAACAGTTAAAGAAAAGTTTATGCTAATGTTTTGCTTGTTTAATTTTTTTTTTCATTTTGTAACTAGAAGTACCTTTCACCAGTAAAAGTCATATGTGGTTTAATAATAAATACAAATGCTAAGTGATTTGAAACGGATGATGCAACCGATCTCGGTAAACAGTTATGGTTGTCACTGTTTTCTAGTGCGGACTCTCCCGTCTTGTGGTTGAGAATAGACCCAGACATGCAACTGCTCAGTCAAGTCACCTGGGAGCAGCCAGACTATATGTGGCAGTACCAGCTCAAGTTTGAGAGAGATGTGGTCGCTCAGAAAGAGGTAAGGTGCTGTGTTGCTGTTATTGTCTCTAGAAAGTAAAGCTTAAATGATGGCATCTGTTCTACCCTAAATATTTGTCTAGAAAGTAAAACTATGGAGCATGCCTCTACTACACTTGGAGAATGTCTCTAGAAAGTAAAGCTAAGGAAAATGTCTCTTCTACACTTAGAATGCGTTTCCGGAAAGTAACACAAAGAATGACATCTCTTCTTCCCTTAAAAGGTGTCCTTAGAAAGTAAAGCTGATGTTTGCATCTATTTTACCTGTATAATATGTCTCAGTAAAGTAAATAATGACGGCATTTTTCCAGTATTATTACTGGTCCAAATACAACTCGGCTGTATTTATCTTCCGTTTTACGGCAGGAGAAAACACTTTTAACGTTTACACCTAATTTCTTTAATTCAGAACAAACTTGTGATAGCAATGTGAATATTGTATTTTGTATATACCAACTACATAGTTAACTAATTGATATTACATAACCGTTACTGATGTTAATGTGTGTTTTATTCACCAGGCTATTATAGCATTAGAGAATTACCCAACTGCTGCTACTAGAAAGGCCTTGACAGATACACTAGAGAACGAGCACTGTTTCTACCGAATACGCATGGAAGCCTGTCTCTGCCTGTCCAAGGTAAGGCCCAAACAAATAAAAAGTCAAAGGTTAAACTGGGGCAAAAATGTCCTGGTATATACAGCAACACCATTTCAATGTCCTACCACATATGCCACATATGACCCTTCTACTTTCATCAGACCTCACATGTCCAGCCCCTGGGGCTGATATGGGGGTGGGGGGTGTCTGTACACTTCACCTATTGATAAGAACCAACCACCAAGGTTGTCAGCATTGCTATCATAAAGTACACCCATATTTTTTTCAGGTAGCCAACTCCATGGTAAATAACTGGGTTGGACCACCAGCAATGATCACCATCTTCCGTAAGCTGTTTGGCTCACATTCCTGTCCGAACATCGTTCGGCAAAACAACTTTACCAAACTGCAGCATTACTATCTTCTAAAGGTACAATTTAATCTTTTGTTTAATTTGTAACTGTAAAAACTTTTAAACTTAAAAATTAAAACAGACCCACACAAAAAAGAGACACAAAATATCTGGTTGAATTAATTGAATTTTGAAATTTTGAATTATGAACTGATTTGTTTGTTTTTTTACCTTTCACAAAGCAGTTTTATCTGGATCTCATTGCTGTAACAATCCTGCATGTGTTGATACGGGTTATATTGTTTGTTCATTTCGTGTTGCAGACCATCCCATTTGCCATGGCCCACCTCAGGAGTATCCAAGCCATCTGTCCTCAGGATGTCCTCCGCTTCATTCTAGAACTTTTCAAATACAACGATAATAGCAAAAACAAAGTATGTCAGTGTGTTATAAGTCAATCTGGACAGGCTTATGTATCATTCTAGAACTTTTCAAATACAACAATAATAGCAAAAACAAAGTATGTCAGTGTTTTATAAGTCAATCTGGACAGGCTTATGTATCAGTCTAGAACTTTTCAAATACAACGATAATAGCAAAATCAAATTATGTCAGTGTTTTATAAGTCAATCTGGACAGGCTTATGTATCATTCTAGAACTTTTCAAATACCACGATAATAGCAAAAACAAATTATGTCAGCGTGTTATAAGTCAATCTGGACAGGCTTATGTATCAGTCTATTTTAATTTAACCTAGATGGACTTTGCATGGCTTTTACGTAGTGTCATTTTCCTGTTTTTTGGTCAGGAAATTAATATTCGGGCATTGTAAAATTCATGTAAAACAGGTTGGTCCATCATGTCTGTTAATTTTACAGCGCTTATTCTGTCATGTGATTTTCATGTGACATGTCTACATTATCAGCTGATCAGTTCGGTGTAGACTGGTGAATAGAATGCAAACGTGTGTAACAGGTAACAAAACATGTTACCTAAAATAGCCTCGTTGGCTTTGTAGACGTATGTTTGATATTAAAGTTGATTGGTTGAAACTGGCTTAAGAAAGTGACCTGAACATATTTACATATAGCTACCACTTTTTTTACATGTACGTGTAGGCTCTTCATTTAGTTTCGGTGTGTAATTCGCTGAGCAAGGATGCTCCAACCTTTTAATCCAATATTCTTTGTCTTTAGTCTTGAATCTGCAATGAATTGTTTGCAGCTAATCCATCAACACAAAGTGTGAATAATTGTTAATTCAGGGAAAAACACTTCACTGTCTTGTTTCTGTTCAGTCGTATACGTCATAATAAAGTAAGATTGTTTGTTTTAAGGATGTTTGTAATATCTGTATATTTCAGTACTCAGACAACTACTATAGATCCGCTCTGCTCGATTCCCTATCAGCCACCCTAACTCCAGCCGTCACCGTCATGACAGGCCTTGGGTAAGTGGGGAAACATTACCAGAATTTCAAATGTCATGACTTTGTAGGATTCTCAACTAAAAACAAATCCACCTTTCTTGAAAATTAAACTGTAATTAAAGTAACTAATGGCAGGATGGCAGAGAAATCTTACTGTGTGTTATGTATTACAGGGAGGGTCTGACAGTAGACAGGCTGACAGAAATCTTACTGTGTGTTATGTATTACAGGGAGGGTCTGACAGTAGACAGGCTGACAGAGAAATATTACTGTGTGTTATGTTTTACAGGGAGGGTCTGACAGTAGACAGGCTGACAGAGAAATCTTACTGTGTGTTATGTTTTACAGGGAGGGTCTGACAGTAGACAGGCTGACAGAGAAA
>NW_018480049.1:0-80314 GCF_002113885.1 Mizuhopecten yessoensis | reverse complement strand
ACAGAGAAATCTTACTATGTGTTATATATTACAGGGAGGGTTTGACAGTAGACAGGCTGACAGAGAAATCTTACTGTGTGTTATGTATTACAGGGAGGGTTTGACAGTAGACAGGCTGACAGAGAAACCTTACTGTGTGTTATCTATTACAGGGAGGGGCTTACAGTAGACTGGCTGACAGAGAAATCTTACTATGTGTTATATATTACAGGGAGGGTTTGACAGTAGACAGGCTGACAGAGAAATCTTACTATGTGTTATGTATTACAGGGAGGGTTTGACAGTAGACAGGCTTACAGAGAAATCTTACTATGTGTTATATATTACAGGGCGGGTTTGACAGTAGACAGGCTGACAGAGAAATCTTACTGTGTGTTATTTATTACAGGGAGGGTCTGACAGTAGACAGGCTGACAGAGAAACCTTACTGTGTTTTATCTATTACAGGGAGGGGCTTACAGTAGACTGGCTGACAGAGAAATCTTACTATGTGTTATATATTACAGGGAGGGGTTGACAGTAGACAGGCTGACAGAGAAATCTTACTGTGTGTTATGTATTACAGGGAGGGTCTTACAGTAGACAGGCTGACAGAGAAATCTTACTGTGTGTTATTTATTACAGGGAGGGTCTGACAATAGACAGGCTGACAGATAAATCTTACTGTGTGTTATGTCTTACAGGGAGGGTTTGACAGTAGACAGGCTGACAGAGAAATCTTACTGTGTGTTATGTATTACAGGGAGGGTCTGACAGTAGACAGGCTGACAGAGAAACCTTACTGTGTGTTATGTATTACAGGGAGGGTTTGACAGTAGACTGGCTGACAGAGAAATCTTACTGTGTGTGTTATGTATTACAGGGAGGGGCTTACAGTAGACTGGCTGACAGAGAAATTTTACTGTGTGTTATGTATTACAGGGAGGGTCTGACAGTAGACAGGCTGACAGAGAAACCTTACTGTGTGTTATGTTTTACAGGGAGGGTTTGACAGTAGACAGGCTGACAGAGAAACCTTACTGTGTGTTATGTATTACAGGGAGGGTCTGACAGTAGACAGGCTGACAGAGAAATCTTACTGTGTGTTATATATTACAGGGAGGGCTTGACAGTAGACAGGCTGACAGAGAAATATTACTATGTGTTATGTATTACAGGGAGGGTTTGACAGTAGACTAGCTGACAGAGAAATCTTACTGTGTGTTATGTTTTACAGGGAGAGCACAACAGCAGAAAACCTGTCAACGGAGACAAAACAGATCCTGGAGGAGATCACACGCTGCCTCAACTTGGACAAGTTACTACCCTGTTACCACCACACCGTCACTGTGAGGTGAGACAGTAACGTACATCTTATAAATGGTGTATGCTGATTGCATGTTGTTTTAAACAGTGTAGCTATGAGTTAATACAGTTACGACCCTGATGGTAGGGTGATACGAGCCTGTAGCATTCACCCCAGGACAATACGCCTGGATGCTGAAGGTAAACAAATCTCCATATCACTCTACTATCAGTACCATCAATTATTTATCTTAACAAATGAGAAATAAAACAGACTATCATATTCTCGGTCATTGTAATGTTTTAAGCAAATATTCAACAAGGGATTGCAATAAATATCAGCTACAACATTACATTTTAGACCCGGACAGGCAATCTTCTGCTGTTCTTGTCGATGTTGTTAAGTATGAAGTATTTATGTGTTCTCTCTGGCCTTTCAGCTGTCTGAATGCTATTCGAATTCTACAGAAGTTTGGACATTTACCAAGCGACGCCTCACTGTTCAAGAACTACATGCAGTATGGTGTGTTCAGGGATGTAAGAGTGGCTGCCGTGGAGGCGGTGGTGGACTACATAAAAAGTAGGTCGACAGGAATGTATCGAAAGAGGGTTAAAAATGTCAGAAGACCATCCATCAAGAATATTTGAAACCCAAGAAATGATTGAATAACGTCAGTCCATCACGAATTTTCAAAACAAGAAAATTAAAAAAATTATTAAATAACAACAAGTGGTTGTGTGAAACACTATAGAAAGGTCGATATCATCACCAGTAGTTCAGTTACCTATGGTCATGATCTTTGATCTGTTACAGGTTAAATATGACTATAGGCCTATAGCTCCTTACATGCTGTAGGTCACTTAGAGGGAGGATTACAGAGTTGTTAGTTTATGTCATAAACCAAGGTCGCATTCATAGATCCCAGTTTAACCAGTTCAGGTGGCGCAGAAATATTTTGCGATAAATGAATGCAACTGTAGGCAGAGCTAAAAAGTGCACAGTTGCAGCGTTTTATGGCAAATAGATAATATATTAAGAATAATATGTCCTTCTTTCATGCATCAACTAAATTATACATTAAAATATACATGTGAATAGGTCTTGTTTTATAAAGGAATATTGTAGACTAGCTTTAGTCAGCATTTTAGTTTCTGTCGGGCACGTCTGAACTCCTCGATATGCACGTGCCGAATATCCCTGAGGTCACATGGAGCCTCGGTTCAGATTCGAGCCTGTGGGTATTTTTTCAGATTCAGCTGGTTGAAATGTTTCAACCGGATACGCGAAAGGGGCCCTAATTAACTTTGATAATTAACATCACTCAGACAAGAAAATCATATTTTGTATACATAGAGCTTACCTAGTGCCCCCAGGGTTTAAATCTATGAAAGTTTACATTCCAAGAATGGTTTTACTTCATTTCAATTAAATTATTTGTAATCTTTGTATTAAGGAAATGGAATTTTGTGCAACAAAATTACAAAAACAACTGATGTGTGAGTGGCTGAATATGTAAATGTAATTCAATCATACCAATATTTTCAGCTGATTGTAAGCCTGAAGAACTGCATAGCCTGATTGATATAACGGAGACAGACCCAGACATTTACTTCAGGTAAGGCTTAGGAAACATTTATAAATAACAGGATGAACATATTCTGTATAACAGGAAATTTACACCCAGTCAAACTTTCGGCCTTCACCAGTAAAATCCTTTTTTAGCCCAGTTTTAATTTTGCCCTTCACATTTAATTACTCTGTATATTTGGTGTTTACACATGTTTGCTGTAGTGTTAAACCCTCGAAAGGCGAAAGTTAAAAAAGTGCAGCAAAATTTCCCGGTATACAATATAATGTAAAAATATCTAGTTTTAATAAAAAAAAAATACATATTGAACTATTAAGAAGTACAGGTATTGTTTTTTTTTTTAAATAAGTTGAAAAAATTGATATCGGTATAATTAAACTGTTATGTGCATCAAATTTAAGTCTTTCATGTAACGGAATCCCGCACCTGAGACATTATTACTGATGTTGTGCAAGTGAAATGTTATGTTTAACCAATTAGTTGCTTGTCAGGTGAACTCGGAACAGGTGCAGGATCTTTGACTTAAATGTTAGTTTTCTTCAAGTGATATTTTGATTGGAAGACTGTTTTAGAAGTTTATTGTGTGTTGTACTTGAACATCTCCTTTTCTATGTTCAGACACATCGTCATCAGAAAGCTGGTACAGAACCCACCCTTCAAACGAGGCGAGCACAGCCATCTACACACACAGGCCTTAGTGGAGCGGCTCTGGAAACTCATGAAGTAAGGTGTTACATTTGTTTGTTTGTTTGTGTTTTACGTCCTATTAACAGCTATGGTCATTTAAAGACATGCCAGTTTTTGGTGGTGGAGGAAAGCCAGAGTTCCCGGAGACGGCCAGTACCTGGCGACTGCCCCACGTAGGTCTCAAACTCCTGTCCCAGTGGTAGAGGGCTAGTGGTAGCAGAATGTCAGACGCCATAACTAACCACTTGGCCACTGCAGCCCCCAGGTGTTACAAACGTTATCTCTAAAAATAAAAGGGGCAAACGTGCATCAATGCATGATTTATAATAATTGATGCTGATTATTTTATCAGATACACTACCTGGTAAAATCTTCAGTAAATATTCTGTACTGACATTATGATTGTAAAACTGTGTTAAATATCATTATGTATGTGACTATTTAAGATCTTACTGTAGATGCTCTATAACTTAGTCAAATAGGTCAGGATTCTGATGAGACTTGGTCAATATTTACATTTTGTCTGATATTGAAATCTGCCAGTATTGAATGAGCAATAGAAATATCTTCGGTTTTAATGGCGTAAGATGAATCGAATATTGGCAAAAAGGGACATTTTCAATTTCTATTTTCATGGTTTGAAATATACACAAACGGAGACTATTCCTATGAAATTTTTTTTTTTTTTTAAATAATAAAAAAAAAATGGCTTCCATATTTTCATACATTTGGATGCAATAATGCATCAGAAGAATTTTAGATATGTCATATTGGCATGGGACGGGCATATATTATTCCACCATGTGGTACTCTTGTTGACAATAGAAATTATATCAGATTTTGTTTTCTTATCCAGCATCACATTTTCCCATGACTGTCGTTTGAGGTGTGACATCGCTGATCTATACTTCACGCTGTATGGGCGCACCCGCCCTACCTGTCTTGGTATCCCAGAGGTAAGAGTCCACCTAACACAGTCATAGGAATGCATCAGAAACATAGTTGTAGGATAAAAGTATTGTATGTTACTTTGTTATTACCCGATATGGTATTTCAGGCAATGGAGTAACAAACCAATTTTTTTCAAATTTTCAAAACTTATTTTTTGAAAGAACAGTGGCATCTTTTGAAGGTATCCATCAATGTTCTATTTAATTCACTTACAAATTTATAACACTTATTTTTATTGCAACAAATTTGATGGAGATACTTAAAACATTCACCATAGGCTACCCCAAAACATATATCTATTTAATTAATGTAAGACCGTACTCATAGCTCCTGCGAATTCCTCAAAAATTGGTATTGGTTAATGTATATGCTAATTGTATTAATTGTATATCTATGTACTGTAAAGCGCTTTAGAGTGGCTTATGTTAGCTAGATCGGGCACTATATCAAATGTTGTATATTATTAGTATAGGGCTGACACAACCTGAAATCAAAGAGATTATGTTTTCATATTAAGACTGGTGATAGATAGTCTTTGTCAAATCTTTTCAAAGACAATTTTTTTTTATGTAATTTTGTTTTTTATCTGTTAAATAATCACCATATATCTGAGAAACTGATTGCACTTACTATAATTCGGTATAATTTTTGATACCTGAATGTAATACAATAGGTTCATGTACATAGAGATGTTAATTATTATGTTTTGATGTTTACGTTTCATAAAGAATGTTAACTATAAATTTCAGAGTCTGGTTGTGTTCAATCTCAAGGAGAAGAAGGCAAAATTCAATCCATCAGTCGTACCAGTGGAAATGGAGGTAAGTGGGTAGCTCTTCTAATGAGACTTAAGCTTCAAGCTATGATACACCTCCGATCATCTTCTTGATACGTATTTACAAGATAAATTGATAATATGAAGGAATTCAGATATTTTATGTACAAAGAAGAACGGTAATTACAGTATACTGGGAAACTTTCACTTGTCGCTGATAAAATCCAAATTCGCCCGGTGTTATTTTCGCCCTTCACATTTAATGTGTTAATTATGTTGTTTACTAATGTTTGCTGTAATGACAAATTCGCCCTCATTACGGAGGGGAAAAGAGGAAAAAATAAAACTTTAAAAAATGTCCCGGTATACACTGGTATATTCTGTTACTTTGGCTGGTATTTGTTGAAGTAAAATGTGTTGCTTATGAACTCTTGGAGATGTTACACTTCTAATTACAATAAACTATACAAAGAAAATGTCAATTTTCATTTTCATTTCATCTGTCAGGCAATGTTCGAAGATGAGGAGGAAGTGGACGATGTGGAAACGGAAAATGTTGCCATGGAGGTTGAAGAAGGTGAAATCCTGGACATTATGGACACACCTACTGCTGGTCCTGTGGAGAAAGACACCCCACACGGACAGAAGAGGCCAGCCGAGTCACCCCTGGACCTAGGGCCCCACACCTCACTGGACCTAAACCCAACCTTGAAGTCCTCTATCATAGAGAGCAACACCGAAGCTGGCCACAGTGAGGATAGCAACACCTCCTTCAAACTCAAAATCAAGGTCAGCTGCCAACGTGATTATAGTGTCAATTGCATTTTGCTTTCACTTGTAATTGTAAATGTTATTTTTTGGTATGCAATCCCCCATGCTGGACTGAATTACGATACCGGCCCTCTGAACCTCTTGTTTATGTAGACGATTGTATGAGTTCTCATTGATTCCTTATTATTCATTACAAGAACCATCACTATGCATGCATTGGTTTAGCACAACAAAGACTTTTTGAAATTAAAAATGCGGGGTTGATTTTGCTTGATGCATGTTCCTGAATGCCAAAAGTTTGTATTTTTTATGACACCACAATTATGTGTTAATTGAAATGCCTGGTAACACTTTTAAATGATTTCCTTGTTCGTTTCAGAGATGTTTTAAAAGATACGATTCCTTTGCACTGAATGATTTGCCTGGCATGACACTGGTACTGTTTGGCTTGTTTGTTGTAGCAGCTCCGGCTCGCTGTAGTCCTGTTTGTTTACTGTTGCCTTTGTTGATTGTTTGTGGTTTGCTAACAGATTGGTGGTGCCTCACTGGATAGTGCCCCTCCCCACCTAGCCTCGGTGAGGGAGGAGATACCTCCCCAACATCCTCCCACGCCATCCTCCGCACCGGTCTCCGCATTCACTTCTGAACTCTTCAAATTTGTTGCGGTACAGCATTCTTTTAGCATTTTCCTTACTCTGATCAAGAGATTTAACCTGTTTTACACACAAGATTGATGAGGATATCCAATTCTCATAAGTCTGTCGGGGAAACAGTTAGGTTTTGGTGTAATAATAACTTAACCCTTTAACCCCTATGTCATTTTAATATAGACTTCCATGCATTGGTAAGGATGAGTCCATTATGGTCTACAGTGGTGAAAGGATTAATGCATATAATAGGAGAAACAGCTAAGATTTGGTTAACTCATTCACCCCTGAAATTTCATAATGAACTATTCCAGCCTTTGAATTGGAAGAGTTCAAATGTGTCTTCGTCCGCGAGTGTATTTTTTTTCCTAAACTATGTCTGTAGGTGTTTTGCTTGAATACTCGAACACACAATTGATAGGATGCGATCTCAGAGTAAGTTTAATTATCTATTGAATTAATATTCACACAAAAATTCAATTTGTTATCGAGACTTCTTGCAAATTAACCATAATAACACATCAGTGAGGAGAAATATAATCAGGAATTTTGGTGTACCGATAACTCATGTGTCACGTAGGTGAAAAAGTAAGGGTGAAATGCACAGATGATAAATTTGTGCAGGAACTAATTCTATATATGAATGTTTGACAGACCCACCGTATTCAATAAGGAATAGTGTCAGTGCTACTGTTGCAAATAAATCTGGTGGATGTTTACTGGTTAGTGGTACCATTTAACTATTAAATTGCATCTAGTGACACTATGTATTCTACAGCGTTTCATTATTTGATTGCATTTGGTGGTATAAATGTGAACATCACTAATTTTAGAAAGCGTTTCAGAAGTTCGAACGAAAAAGTGTTATCACGGATTCAAAGAGGCAATGTCTCCAATTTTAATATCAATGGTTTCACCCATTCCTAGGTGCAAAATCAACAGTCCTGATTTGAATTGGTGATATAACTTGGGTTATTTCACGGATTAAAATTTAGAATTGGTCATATTATCTATGAATGAGTGATACCAGAATCTGGTAAATTGTTTTCAGAAGTAAATATTACACAATGTGCATACAAATGTATCAGAATCATACAGTATGGAAACTGAAAATCCAGTAAAGTAAGCAAAAATCTAAAGTAACTCACAGTCAGCACACAGGGAAAAGACACACCTCACAACACATAGAACAAAGAATCTGGTTGGTTCCATTGTGTGCACGGATCCATCACAGTAGTTCTGAAGTCAGTCTTTAATAGCTGATAGTATAACAGTCCAACGTTTTGAAAGTGACTTGGTAAAGAAGTAGCAGATCTTGTGATGTATTCTTCCTCCATCTTGTTTGACAGGCAAGTATGCTTCTTCGCCAATGCAAGTGAACGTTAACCCATGCCTGAAGCAAGAAGTTCCAGTAACTAGTAGTGTAGGAGATAGAGCCTGGACAGACTTTTTCTTTGATGCAGGTCAAAGGTCAAAAACAGAGTGACCTACTTTGATATACGACTCACCAGGTTGAACCCATACCCCAAGTATGAAGTTCCAGTGACTAGTAGTGTAGGAGACAGAGCCCGATCAAACTTTTTCTTTGATGCAGGTCAAAGGTCAAAATGTAGTTCAGAGTGACCTACTTTTAATACATGACACACTGCCTCACCAAGGTGAACCCATACCCCAAGTATGAAGTTCTATTGACTAGTAGTGTAGGAAATAGAGCCCAGTCAAACTTTTTCTTTGATGCAGGTCAAAGGTCAAAATGTAGGTCAGAGTGACCTACTTTTAATACACGACACACTGCCTCACCTTGGTAAACCCATACACCAAGTACGAAGTGACTAGGTAGTAGTGTAGGAGATAGAGCCCGGACAAGATAGAGAAAGGACGGACAGACACGACGCAAAACTATAGTCCCCCCCGGTTCCCGGTGGAGGACTAATAAAAATATTCTAAACACAACAAGGAACAGCCTTGTTGTTTGCTTTGCAGCCATCATCAGGACTATTAAAAGTATCATTTTCCTTTGATATATGTTTTTTACCTTTTTGAAAATGCGAGTTTTTTTTGTTTTCGTTGTGAGAATTAAATATAAGTACTTTGTGACTAATACATTGAAATTGTTTGTATGGTTTGATTGAGGTGAGTTCTTATCATTCTCATTTTAACAGTGGATAGTGTTTGCACATTTGTTTTGTCCTTTATACAATTCTTGAATAATTCAGAGCACATCTTACTTTGATTTTTTTTTTAAATACCTTAGTTAGTTCAAGACTTAGTGCAAAACAAATAACTTGTTCATGTATTACATGGTACTGATTCAGATCTAATTATTCCATGGTACCTATTTTCAATTAATATGAGGAGAGAAAAAATGGACTCAAATTCTTTGTGTCGTCAGAAAAGAAATGAAAAAAGCATTGATTTCATGTGAATTTTTTAATTTAAAAAAAAAAAGACAAATTTAAAGATAATATATTTGGTTAAAAAGGACATGATAAGCTTATTCAATATTATTTTGGACCGACAGAGAAGTCTATATTGTGTTGATATTAGCAGTGAACTTATTCAATATTATTTTGGACCGACAGACAAGTCTATATTGTGTTGATATTGACAGATGAAGCAGGAGGAGGACTCTGTGTCAAAGATATCTGTGACATCCATCCCACCTCCCCAAACGGGTGGCTCCGTCTCCATGGATACCGTAGGTAGGCTGAGTGAGGATTCCTCGTCTCCTATCCACTACAGTACAGGTACGCACTCCAATATCACAAAGTCATTTCCTGTAGCCCAAGTTTCCTCTGGCCCTGACACAAGACTTGATAGATTGATGTCTGGTGCGGGACCAGACATCTATCTGTCAAAATGTTGAAGTCTGGTGTCAGGGCCAGAGGAAACACGGGCTACATTTCCTGTAAGATGGTATTTGTTTGTGTACTAAAAAATTAGTGAGTGCATGTTTACATTTTATATTTTAAATCTTACTATGTGCTGTTATTAGACTTGTGTAGTGTATGAAAAGTATCAATCATTAAACATTTACGTTATAGAAAATTGCAAATCACATTTCTTTGAAAACTTCACCCTGGTTGTTTATTGATGAAAAAAAAATGTAAGGCAATGACCGATTATGCAAATAAATTTCAGAGACGAAAGGAGGCAGCAAACCACCCATGTCCTTTGCTGGATTGTTGCCAGGATCTCAAGCATCTGGAGGTGAAGTGTCAATGCCGACCAACCCAGATGATCCTTCATCAAGCAAATCACACAAAGCAAAGAAAAAGAAGAAGAAAAACAAACACAAACATAAGCATAAACACAAACATGATAAATCTGAACGTGATCGCGAGTCATCAGACCGCCCGAAGGAGGCCGGGGGACACTACAGCTCCGAAACAAGTACTGTTAACTCTCCGATAGTGAAACTCGACCCTCCGAGTTCACCAGAGTTTGAGATCATATGAGGAATTTGTGGTTACTGGAGAGTCAAAATCAGTGTCCTTCAGAGTGTAGATGGTTGAACCACTTTACATGGAGTAGTTTTACATCAGTGATGCTAATTTCTGTATGTGTAAAACATCCCGTGTGAAGAGCGTCCTTATAGAAACCAGATGACAATCTGAGAATATTTCAGCACATCAAAGACATAAAAGGACAATACATGTCAAAAGTTCTGGTAGAAGAGAAGGATCTATGATTCAAGTTTATTTCAAGTACACATTTCAAAGTTCACTCTATCAAATATATGTACCGTATTTGACACAAAAATGGCTAAATCACAAGTGGGGCATCTTAAGCTTTCATGAGACAAATTTATCCTCAAACAAAATAACTCAGTTTTTCAATATTTTCCCACTGCTACAGAGAAATGAAATTTTCTTTATCCCACTCTAAGTTGATTTCCCCATTCATAAAGGGATATTTTGTTTTGACAAATTTCATTAATCACCATATCATCAGAACCGTTTTTTCCTTCGATACACAGCTGGTGTTCAGCACCATTTGTTGACAGAAATTGTCTTATTCTCAAAACTAACTGGACATCTTCAAGAAAAATTATAAAATGCAGAAAGGATCTAAAACCCGGGGAGGGGGGGGGGGCTTGTTATGTCAAATACAGTCAACGCTGCTTTTTCTGGAAAAGTCTTTTTGATACTTTAATGATAGAGATATACCGTATCATGTTCATAATCATCAAACTTTTAATCAATTTGTATCATCTCATCTTGGTCTATGTTAATGTAAATCTGTATTTGTATTTGTTAAAGTATTTGTTGGTTTAGTATGAAGTTGGTTGGTATAAATACAGGAGGGGTATGTGATTGATTTAAAAATCATGATTATACATATTAAACAAATCAGACATGAAATGTCTTCTCCATTTTCCTTCCCGGTGTCTATCTAAAGCAAATATAAGCTGCAAGTATTGTAGCTTATTGACTGATTTAATGTAAAAGGAACCACTACATCCGTTATACTTCCACTTAAAGGGTTCTGTTTTGACTTGGTGTATTCTCCCATCTATTCCGTCTTTGCGTATTGCAGAGTTATCTTCTCTTGTGAGCAGGTATTGATTGTTACGTCATTGGTTTGTGTGAGAAAATAACGTCGTTTTCTCAAAAATTGATGACGTTACTCTCACACACAAATGACGTAACAATCAACACCTGCTCACAAGAGAAGATAACTGCAATACGCAAAGTCGGAATAGAGAAGATTAAGCAACCTAAAGGAGGTTTTTTTTCTGGCTTAGAGTAACTTCCCCTGTAAAGTTGTGTATCTTTCAATGTTATTTTACAATATTGAGTGACAATGGTTATAGCTTAGCTTGCTGGTACCCTTTACCTTAACTTGTTACATGCCACCCATGAAACTAAGGGTCTGTTAGTTTATGTGGAACAACCGGTTTGTCTTTTTAAATGTAACATTTTCTGGTATAAATCCTGGTGGTCATGTAAATGTTAATGCAGGCCTTGCAAGGCTTTGTCAAGGCTCACCTGAAAGCAGCATCAGATTACTAGGTCTGACCTTATTTCATGAACGAACAACTCTGGTCCAACTGTTTGGATCGTGATAAACGAAAGTGGCCCCTTGTTCATTATCTAATACAACGTTTCAAAGTAGTGAAATCTCTTTGTATTATGGCACCAAGATGGTCAATATTGCACTTATTGTAGAGCATGAAACATATGTAGAATATATCAATAATAGCCAAAGATGTAGTTATGGTAGGTTTTGTGAAACTTTGTACTTCCTTCTGTGATTTTACACTTTTAACCATTTGGATGGTAAAGTCTTGTTCAGTTACCTCCCATTCGTCCTGAGGTTCACACAACAAAATACAAATCATATAGAATTTTTATTTTTTTTATTTATTTATTTCAAAACATTTTCTAAGTACATATATGATGAATAACAAAAATACGTTCAAAGAGTGATTTTTTTTCTTTAAAAAGAATTTTATATATATCTATATCTAAATGCCATATAATCATGACTAGACTTTTGTCTGTATTTGGTATTGGAATTTGGAATTTCATACTTGATTGGAACATGATCAAACCAACCTATTTATGCATGAAAAAACCGTTTTGAACACTGAATCCTGCCAAGTGTACCTATTTTAATTAATAGTCCAACATGAGGGAAATGTAACATAATTTACAAAGATCGGACACCTGGGGCGTGTTCATTTATGCGGAACAACCGGTACATCTGTTTTTAAATGTTACATTTTGGGGTATAAATCCTGGCAGACCTGCAGAAAGCAGCATCAGATTACTGGGTCTGACCTTACTTCATAAAAACAAACTCTGGTCCAACCGGTTCAACTGTTTGGACCGCGATATATCAATTCTCTCCAAAACATTTTCACTCATCCATGCAACGCTTACACACTTATAACTTATGTCTCTCTCCATTACCGCAGTAAAATGAACAAGGAACTTCTACAAATGTCCCTTTTCAAATAAATCTTGATCATACAAAAAATATCACAGCAATTCTATATAGTATACATCCTTATGGTACCACAAATTTAAAATACATTTCAGTATCATTTTTTATTTCATACAAAAACCAGAGCTCCAAATAGTGATGTAAATCAATCAATAAGTGTCTTCAAATTCAAGAGTAAATATTTCTCAACAACATTTTGATGCAAATCTATTGCAGATTTTGAGTATTGTATGTAACTTAACAATGTTCAATTGCATAAATGAATCAAATGTTGTTTCGATTGTATTACGGAAATGAGTAATATCAGAAAAGCATTGGTTGGACTAGCAGGTCAATTCGAAAGAATAGACAGCAAACACTCATCCCCATATTTAAGAATGATTGTCAATATATAGATTACCACGAGTGTTAGTTAACTCACAACCTCTAACACATAAACATGTACATATCAGCTGAATGTGATGATCATGACTTATCAAACAAAGAGAGAATGTTACAGACTTTGAAAACACTTGTGAAGCACGTCAGCTAGAATGTGTCACAGTCTTATAAATTACTACAGCCTAGGGGGAAGTCTGTAGTAGGATGTTGTGAGATTTACTGGAATACTGCCACAGGTTAACAATCTGGATTATGCACATCACACTTTTGTTCAGTTATCAGCAGTAAATGCCTGTAGCCCTGTGATAGCTCGACCCAAGATCAGCGCATGGATGTCATGGGTACCTGGAACATGTAAACGCACAATTAAATACCATTATCTAAATGAATTATCTAAATTTTTCAACATTCAACAAATATCGCTATTTTCTATAATACACAATGGCTAAATAGGTCTTTAGAAGGTTATTTAAATAAAGTCATTTCATTAATGCAGAAAAAAGTTCTTAACATTTTATAGATTTGTCACATTATGAAAATTTTAATAATGCGACGAATCTGTAAAAGGTTGTGATGTACCAGACTTTTCATCATGGAATAGATTTAAAAGCAACTGTTGCATACCATCATACTCATTAGAACACATTCTTATCTTTATAACATAAATATTTCAGTTCTCTTATTTGAACCTTTTATTTATGCTGATTCAGAAGTGGTAATAATATACATACAGCACTTAAATTTTGGACATTTCATATCCAATCACAATGATGAAAAAAGTGTACACACTGAGATTTTTAGGCTTCATATTTTGTGTTTCAATACAAAGTACCTGCCCAGTCTCAGACATACCATACATTTTGATATTAATGCATCAAAGAATGGGATTTAACGAACGATGTAAGAAAAACTCCAAAAATAAATTTATACTGAACAATGATTACTTAGATTAACACCAGGCCACTTTATAACAAACATCCAATTAATGACCGAGGGAATAGCCAAGAATCAGTGTTCGCCTAGACTTTGTGTTTCAAACAGCTATAGTAGATAGATTATAAAAATAAAATCTCTTGTATGTGCCGAGATACAGTTCTACACACTAAATTTTGACCCCTTAGTACTTAAATAAATAACAAATTAGTTTGTTATAGCAACTGTCTTTGGACACCACATCAAGAAATGATTTGGGGAAGTAAAGACGTTAAAAATACTTTAATATCTCATGCTTTGATAAACAGAGGACAAGGAATCCTGATCATAAAGATATAATCTTGTCATTTCTGCAACGAACCCTCATATGTGTTGACAGCCTCCAGATTCATGACATGGCGGATGATGTGATACTCATCGCTGATGCCGTTACCTCCCAACATATCTCGTGCCACTCGTGCGATATCAAGAGATTTACCACACGAGTTCCTCTTGATCAGAGAGATCATCTCAGGTGTTAATCTACAAAATTAACATTGACTTCGATAAAAAATGTAGTTTACCTGGATAATACTTCAATAAATTGATATCAAGGAACTAAGTAAATCTATTTTAAATCACTGTAACTCAACTCTGACATCTCTCAAGACTTGCAATCAGGACCCATACAGTTTGGTCAGTTGTCTTAAAAGAAAGTATATTGAAGTCACTGTTTCAAAGATGTTCTTTTTTTCAAAACAATGCAGAATTTGTTGCTCTTACAAAATATTTAACAACTTAGGACCATGGAATATCGTTACAAGTATCATGAGAGGTTTTCCGTAGGAAAAAAAACAAACATCTGATCTAAAAAAAATGCATTTGTTCAAAATTGATGTACAGAAAATTATTAATTATGATATTCAGTTTTATATTAAAAGAGAATGATATCTTGATAGAATTCATGTTTTGTTACACTCATGTTAACAATAGTGTGTGGACCTAATAAAGGCTATACTGAAGAGCTTTACTTACAGGCCCTGATCCTTCAGTCGGCCTGCCTGCACACAGGACTGTAGACCAAGTGATATTTCTGTCAACATGTCGGCCATTTTTTTCTGAATCAGTTGGTTTTTGGCAAGGGGTTTCCCAAATTGTATCCTGAAACACAAACGAGCTTCACATTCTTACTCTGGTCTGCAAGGTGACTATTTTTCAATTACTATTATTTTACCAAGTAATACAAAAACAATACATATTATCATAATGAGACTACATTTTATGCATTTTTTTTAATTTTTTTTCATATATATATACAGTATATGTATTTTCAAATGAGAAATTTTGTATTTTAAGTTCTGTATATATTCACCAATCCCCCGAAAGACTTTCAACATCACATTAACTATTGACCAGAATGATTGATTACTAGTGTTGACACGTACCTATCCATTGTATATTGCCGTGCTGCTTCCAGACAAAACTCCGCAGCTCCTAGCGTTCCCCAGGCTATGCCATATCTGGCATTGTTTAAACACCCAAATGGGCCCTAAAAACATCACATTGCATTTTAAGATATCAATCTCTGATAATGTCACATTACTTGACTGATTTCTTCAATTGTAATCAAATCAAAACATAATTAAGTGTTTGAACTCATTAACAAAGTAAATATCTTTTTTAAATATGTAATTCTTTCAACACAGAACATTTTAAAAATTTTACTCGAGTAAAGACCATGAATATCTGTGACTACGTCAAACACAAGTTGTTTATTATTCATACAATCCAAAAGAGGACAATGTTTACCCCAAGACCAGATATATTGGGAAGCATATTCTCCTCCGGCACCTCTACGTCATCCATAGCAATTTGGCCGGTGATACTGGCCCGCAGCGAGAACTTGCCCTCAATAACGGGTGCTGTAAGGCCCTTCATACCTTTCTCCAGGATAAAGCCTCGGATTTTGTTGTTATCTCTATCACACTTGCCCCAAACAATGAACACATCAGCAATAGGAGAATTGGTGATCCTACAAAGAAATGATAGGCTTTGTATGTTAGTACCAAGCAGTTACTTGTTCTGCCGTTCATTTAATGGGGCAAAAGTTAACGTTTAAAAATATTGACTATTTCTTTTTCACAGAACTGTTCAATGGTTTGATAACCATTCATTTTTTTGTTAAAATTCATGGAGCGTACAGATATGATTTACTGTAATATCAATTAAGTATCTCTAAAACTGTGAGGTCACAATAACTGACAGTGTAAATGGATCTTTATGAAAGTGCTTTTTCAAAAAACATGAAATACAAAAACAATTTCAAATATGATTGCCGAGTCTTACCAGGACTTGCTTCCAGACACTCTGAAGGTTTTGGTAGCAGCATCATATTTGGCTCGGGTTTCCATGGAGGCAGGGTCACTTCCATGGTTTGGCTCGGTCAGACCAAAACAACCGATTAACTCTCCTTTAGCTTTGAAGTATAAAATCATGAGAATTAAACTATAACTAGAGATCAGTCTCCCTTAAAGTGCATCTAATTATTGTACACTGTAAACTTCAGAGGATAATACTGGTTCAATTATTAACACCATATATGTCCTACAATAGGCCAAAAGGTGTAACATATAACCTCAAACTCTAAATATTGGGGACATATTACAGGACAATGAAATAGCATTTGTTGGCATTTAAACAGATCTGCAATATATTTCGGTGGGCTTATTACCAGGCATGGGCCAATTGCCAGATTAACATATCCATTTCTATTACAGGATATACTAGTAACAGTTATTCCTAAGAATCTTTTAATGTTGTAGTATGCATTTTCATTCTATTTTAAAATAACAAATTTTGTGTCTGGTACAACTTTTGACAGGTATTTGATTGAAGATATATACCTAGCTTTGGCAAATATTTCTGTTTCTGTTCCTCTGAGCCGTAAGCATTGATCGGGTGCATCACTAAGGAGGACTGGACACTCATGGCTGACCTGTAGCCACTGTCCACTCTACAAAATAATATCAAGATAATAAAATATTCTGAATAAATATGGGAAAACAGTATCTTCAATCCATATATCAAAGTGATATCAGAACAGGCATAATGGACAGATACAAAGTGCAATAAAACTTGTATAACTCTGTTGTATGAGAATTTGCTGAAACCAAAGACTATTAATGTTTGTGTAGTTAACAAATCCCGATTACCGGTAACTAAGAAAACACTAATAATTGTAGACAATGTAGAGAACCATTACCAAAAACATTGATGTGTACAGGTAGAAATTAGTTCCCGGTGTGAATATATCACTATAGTACTATAGGTGTATTGACAGACGAGGCTAGTTACCTGTGTATATAACAATAGAAATTAACAAAACTATGATGGTACATGTACTTGCCACTTATGAAAATGTGAAGCCAAGAACAAATAAAGTATTTGAGAATAATACCTCTCCAGTTCTCTGGCTATTAGACCATAGGCTACAGAGGACACACCAGCACAACCGTATCCCTGTATGGTTGGCCCTAGCACTCCAAGTTCTCCCATCTCGGGCATCATCTCCTTGTGAAAGTCTGTAGAAATGAAAAACAAATTTGATACCTGAAGTCTGTCCATACCGAGGTCACCAAATATATTCTCAATATTCTAGATACTGTATTAAATACTTCATACGTTGGTAAATCATCCAACTTCTTAATCAAAGATGATGAATGGACTGACAATAAAACATTGTTCTATGACGCACCGGATGGTGTTCCCCAGTTACATACGTTCGTGTCTGTTGGCCATCAGTATCCTTGGCATCAGTTTTTCTTGGCAGTAGGACCTGAACTGGTCCCTCACCATAATCTCCTCCTCTGTCAGTAAACTCTCCAGGTTTAAGGCATCTTGCCAATGAAACGAAGCTGAAAAAATACAAAAACATGTCCTTTGTACAGAATCATAATGGGTAATTAGTCAAGTTAAACTCAAAAGAAAGAAATGAAAACTAATGTATTTACCAGGAATTAAATATAAAAATAACAGTTTCCTGAGATATTGAAACATGTTGCCTAAGGGTCTTGAATTGCGTAGTGTAGTAGTTGGGGAAGGATTATTCCGAATTATTCTGACGTTTTATCAACTTTTTTTATATCGGTCTGTCGTCGATATAAAAAAGTCGATAAAACGTCAGAATAATTTGGACTTTCTATAACTTTTGATTCCAATAGGCTAAGCATGTTATCTTAACAATTTGAATGAAAATCCGTCCAAAACTTTTGGGAAGAGAAACCATTTAAAGCAACTCAGCCAAATTGAGTCTTCTTACCCCAACCTGCAGTAGGGTTAGCTCCTTTAATTGTGTATTTTTCATATCCTTATCCATATTCTAGCACCCTATTTTGATGAAATCTGTTCACAATTTGGTTTTTAGAAGCAAATCGGCCATGTTGAATCTGTTAACCAGACCCCTCAGCCTCAAGGAAAATCAACCCCTTTTTTTATTTTTTAGCTCACCTGGCCCGAAGGTCGTCGGCCGTCCGGCGCCAACTTTTTACTTCAAAAAACTTCTTCTCAATAACCAAGAGGCCCTAACTGATGATATTTGGCCAGTAGCATGCTGGGATGAAGGGGGACCAAGTTTGTTTAAATGAATGACCTTGACCCACTTCCAAGGTCGCAGGGGTCAAATATCTTAAAATCTTTAAACAACTTCTTCTCAATAACCAAAAGCCCAGGGTACTGATATTGGGCCTGTAGCATGCTGGGTTGGAGGGCTACCAAGTTTGTTCAAATTCATGACCTTGACCCACTTTCTAGGACTGTCGTCCGTCCGTCAGTCAACTTTTCCTTTAAAACACTACTAGTCATGAACGACTGAGCAGATTTTGACCAAATTTGTTCAAAAGCATCCTTGGGGGAAGGGGAACAAATTTTGTATAAATGGTGGGTCTGGTCCCCCTGGGGGCTGAGCCCAATAGGGGAAATATAGCAAATACTTTAAAATCCCTCTTGTTCCATAGGATTTAAACGATTTGTTCCATATTTGGTCTGAAGCATCCTTGGGTGAAGGGGAACCAATTTTGTATAAACCGTGGGTGTGGCCCCCCAGGGCCCAATAGGGGAAACATAGCAAATTATTCTTTAAAATTCTTCGTCTGTAGGAATGAAAGGATTTGGTCCATATTTGGTGTGGAGCATCCTTGGGTAAAGGAGAACCAATTTTGTATACACGGTAGGTGTGGCCCCCCAGGGGCCTGAGGGGTGGGGCCCAATAGGGGAAATATAGGTAAAACCTTAGGATTTTATCCTAATTTAGTCTGGAGCATCAATGGGCCAAGGGGACTCAATATTGTATAAGCATGCAGTGGGTGTGGTCTCCCAAGGGGCAGAAGGGTGGGGCCCAATAGGAGAAATAGACGTAAAACCTTTAAAATCCTTCTTCGACCATCAGGATTATGGGATTTTATCCTTATTGAGTCTGGAGCATTCTTGGGTCAAGGGGAATCAATTTTGTATAATTGGTGGGTATGACCCCCTAGGTTGCATATAGGGGTGGGGCTCTGTTTGAAGTTTGTTCTCGCTATATCTCAAGTACTGGATGGATCTTTCTGAAATTTCATATGTACTTACAGCACCTACTTCATGCCAATTATTTTAAACATATTCAGGTAAGCGATACAGGCCATCTGGGCCTCTTGTTCAATTTGTATATTTTTTATTTTCCTTTCATCCAAAAAGAGGCATATTCCTTCAAGACAACCAACAATGTTTTGGTTTGGTTTAGTATTGTTTAATGTCCTATCAACAGCTATGGTCATTTAAGGACGGCCTCCCCCATGTGCAAGATGCATGCGTGTATTGTATGCGTGTGTGTTTTGGGAGGCTGCGATATGTTCATGTTTGTCTCCTTGTGATAGCGCGGAACTGATGACGACTTTATAGTGCTACCTCACTGAAACATACTGGCAAAGACACCCAGCAGGACACCCCACCCAGTCACATTATACTGACAACGGGCGAACCAGTCGTCCCACTCCTAAATTGCTGAGCGTTAAGCAGGAGTAGAATCTACCATTTTTACAGACTCTGGTATGTCTCATCCAGGGGACAGAACCGGGGCCAAAGCCTTCCTCACAGGGGCGAACGCTCAACTAAATGCCAAAAGCGAGGCATTGTCAAGGGAGACATTAGGAAGAAGAAAGTTGTTTAGAAAGAAGAGAAAAGATAAGATCCCAAAATTAGTCGCCTCTTACGATCATGCAATGAGAGCAGCTGCCCTACCTACAGGGACTGATAACCAACAAAACACCACCACCACATAAGCAGAAAGTCACCCTATTACTTCATACCAGGTGAGCTAATACAATGTTCAATATATTTTATATTGATTTCGATCATTTCCGTTGTCAGATCAATAAAGTATGAGTTCCTAAAGAAGTGTTTCAGCTTGCATTGGATCAAGAAGAATGAAAACACTGTTCTCTAGGCAGAGTTACTGCAACTTAGTATGCAGCTATATTAACATGCAAGGTAGCTTTATTACATCCTAGGTTTTGGTGAAATATTTATTCAGATTATTCCTTACCTTTTTGTGGCTTCTGTTCAGTTGATGTTGACTGTGCTGTTGACAATGTTAAGAAACAAAGGTACTGCAAATTAAACAGAGTCAGGGGCATAGCGAGGCTAGAGAGAGGATTCATTTAGGGGCAGGGATTTGATCAGGGGGAAAAGACCTGCATATCAGCAAATAGGTCACTACTCGCCTGATAGTTACATCAACTAATATCTCTAGCCCCTGAAACATTATTTCTACTTTGAGACTCGACATTTAAAAACTTGTCTTTAAAATGCAGAGTCCAGCTTAACACACCTAAACATGATCAAAACACATTTAGAGAAGTTTTCCTTTATATTACCACCACTAATGAGTCGTGATCATGAACAAAAAATACCATCTGCAGTTGTTAAGATCTATGAAGGTTGTTCTTGTTTTATTTTCAAGTTCCATGGAGAAGCTAAAACAAGGAAGTTAAAATTTGAGATAGACAAGTAAACTTGTAATCTGTTGATGTTTTGTTCTTATAGTAAACACTCAACTGGTGTACCAAACCTGAACATCCACCATATTACTGTTGTGGATCATAAACTATCCACACTTTCTAGAATATGGTAAAGGTTATGGCTTTAGAAGCAACTGAGAATGCTTAAGAATTAAAAGATGCATGTCACTTCTAACCTTAGAGTTGGGACCCCGAAAATATCCAGTAACGATTTGGTAATGGGGAATTGATTGTCTTTATTCAGGTTGGCAATGGTGTAAATGTATATCCATATATATAGTGTTGGTGCGAGGAGTTATAGTCCTTTTCCAGTAAGGTGAGCATCTATTCTGCTAAGGTACATGGCGCAAAACCTGTGGTGTAATGAGATTGATAGTATCTTATGTGTGCTATATAATTTTATAGGATTAATATAAGTTATATAAACAGTCAGATAAATGTATATTTATGTAACAAATTTTGATATCTTAACATTATGTCAGGAATTTCACGTTCTCTGTCATCAAAGAAACGAGAAATAATAAAGATCGACGTTATTATCTTCTGACTTAACAATCATGTCTATACTCTATATGATACTGTGATCTAAAATCCAAATTCTGCCACTCTTCCTACTCGGGCTACTGCTGTACTTCAGAAAAAAGGATACATGCTGTTGCTCCTGTTTGTAACCGGCATGATGTACAGAAAGCCTGTCTCCTGCAGAATTTAACAAATCTTAGTCCTCGAAGTGCCATATTATATAAAAATATCCAAACTGATTCAATCACCTTAGCTGTCTGCTTACGAGTTGCGAAACATATGATGACCTTCACCTAACGTGGAGGAGTGTCCCGCTTTTCTGCAGCAAATTTCAATAAATGTTTTTAATACAGTAATAATAAAATAAGTCAGCTATACAACCTTATTAATAGTCTATTTATTTAAGATATTGTGAAGATATTATTGTATTTGTATTACAAATATATATACCGGCTGGGAGCCTGCTATAGTATCGCAGAAACGCATGTAGAACAACATGGCGGATCTTTCAGAACTCGTGCTGAAAGCTGTCGACGGATCTGAAGGAATAGACACAAAAGATGTAGCCAAACAGCTAGGTGTAGATCATCAAAAAGTAGTCGGAGCCGTTAAAAGTTTACAGAGCTTCGAAGGTGTAAGTAAACATGTGTATTTCCAATCTATACAATCTGACAGGATTTAATATGGTCCAAGATGAGTCGATTGCGTGATGCAATCGTTCATCAATTCTGAGCAATACTGGTGCTGCCTCTGCAGAGGAAAATACGATGTTGGATTAATTTGTATTGAAAAGGGTAACATAGAGAAAGTGATCATAGCGTATTCTTTTTAATGTAATAATACAACAAAAGTCACGATGTTGAAAAATATGTGAACTAATCTGGTTTCTATTTCCATATACATATGCCTACTGTCTCGTCGGCAGAAGCTTCGTTATTTGACATATCTAATAGCAGTGTTTTTGTTACTTAAATTTAAAAGCCTGTTCCTTTATGAAAAGGAAAATATAGCATTGTTTGTTTTGAAATCGGGAATATATTCCTAATTTTTTGGTCATGTTAGGAAAATAAGGCACTTTTTAACTAGGGAAACAGCCTGTATTCAATAGTAAAGCTGAGCAAAAAAATCAAAAGAAATGATTAGACGCATATGAATTGAGACAAAAAAAATTGAATCAACTAAAATTTGCTGCTGTCTCTTTGTATGTTTCTTTTGTTTTTTTAAATTTTGATCAGAACTTCAAGATCATTTGACTGGAAATCCTTTAAAAAGACATGCATTGTATTTTGAAGAGAGCAAAGACTCGATTCCAATCAGAATCAGTTACATTCACAGAAAAACTGATGGCCACCAATGATTTTTTTTTAAATAGGTAATCTCTGCTGAACAATGTGTAGAGAAATGCTGGCAGCTGACAGACGAGGGAAACATAATTGCTGAAAAAGGAAGTCATGAGGCGCTAGTTTACTATGCTGTTCCCTCAGGTGGAGTTGCCCAGGCTGAAATCATGGTAACATCTAGATTTCATAAATTCATATGAGTCATGGAATATGTTTTCACATACACATTCTGATACAAACCTAGATAGTTGATACCATCATAAATAAAAAGAACTATGCATTGCAGTAATTTTATTCACAGTCTGAGGTATTCGAAAATTAAAAAAAAAAAATGTATTATCAAGTCTTTAGAGAAATGTCTTTTGGTCTTTGGCCCTTCTGTCACAAAGTGCATATTTAGTAATCATGCTATCAGGATTGGCTCTGGGGTCTGGCCCTTCTCTTTGGGACTTAGTCCTAGGGCCATAGTGTGGAAAAGGTTGAGATACCAACCCTATAACCATACATACATATTGAAGCATCCTAACTCCTTAGGACCTGTGAAAGATCAATCAATTTGAGTGTAAAGAAAGATTGTAGCTTCCCTAGGGCTTGACCCAAAAGTTGGTGACAGTGACAGTAGAGTCTTTAGAAGCCTACATCTGAATTGCTGATCATATTTCAACCAGTCTTGTTATGAAATAAGACAAAGAAATCAATATATATCCTATGTTCATGTTGTAATAGAAGGATTTATCGCCTTGGAGCCGAAAGGTAGAGCCCAAAATGGGAAAGTACTTGCAATACAATGTACACACTCATATTGTATTATATGCTTAAAACCATAGTGAGTAATAAGGCCCTCTTGTTACACCAAAAAAATTATTCTTATTGTAGAAGTCTGTCCCAAATGCTAAAGTAGGATTTAGTAAAGCTATGCAGAATGGCTGGATACAGATTGACAAGAAGGCTGAAGGTGGACCAAAGGTTATGAAGAAGGTTTGTACTATTGTAAGACCTCCATAGGAGGGTGCTGCATTTTGTGTGCTAGAATGCCAATGATAAATTGGAGAAAAGATAAGAGACTTAGTTGTGGTGTCAGCCGAAAAGTGTTTTTTAATGTATCTCTTCAAATTATGTTTGAATTAGTGTGGGATTAGAAAATTACATAAGGATTGACCTTCATTTTTAAATGCTTTACGAAGGGAGGAAAAAGTCGACGCCTGTTGCTACAATGGTAACTATGGTAGCTGTGGTTGCTAGGATAATATAGTTCCAGTGAATCTACATCAAATTTTGCTAGGGGTTAAGTCTTGATAATAGATATTTTCATTAATTTGGTAGCAAAACATTCAGGTATACATGTCTGGAGCTGATTTTATTTTTTTACAAATGAAAATATCATAAAACCAGCGCTGTGTATAACAGTGTTCTATTGCTCTGTTAGGTTGAGAGTATCAGTGATGGTGTGCAGGAATGCCTGAAGAGAGTGGATCAGGGCAAAGATGACATGACAGATGCACAGAAAGCAGAGTGTAAGAAAAGGAAACTCATCACAGAAGTGTAAGTGCATGTAGACAGGTCTGATGACAATGTACAAATAAAACAATGATCTATTCTCTATACTTAATGTGGCAGAGATCATTATTTTTTCAATGCCTCCGCCAGGAGCCAAACCCGGGACATCTGGTTTACTAGTCTTGCTCTCTACCGAAAAAGCTAAAGAGAAATTCTCCCTAGCTGAGTCGGTAGGAAGTGGCTAGTATTTTACCAGGGTGACATACTCCCCCTTCAGGAAAGAACTCGTCACAAGTTTTCCAGGGGTCATAGCGATTCTTGTGAAAGAACTGCTGAGTATATTTGTCATTTTATCCCGAGTCCTTACGTATGCGCCAGCGTAACAGAGGTCATTATTTTTCAATGCCTCCACCAGGAGTCGAACCCAGGACATCTGGTTTACTAGTCTTAGGTTCTGCCAAATGAGCTAAAGGGAAATTTCTCCCTAGCTGAGTCGGTAAGAAGTTGCTAGTATTTTACCAAGGTGACATATATAGGATTGAAAAAGGACCATGCAAACCTCATGTATTGACTGAAAAAAATCTGGAAATGAGCTTTAGAACAAGCGTTTTATTTAATAAATACAATTTATCATAAAAAAAATGTACTTTGACTTATAGCAGGGTTAGACACTATACATGTATATTATATAAACCAGTTTTGATTGGTAGTCCACATGACTAGTTGAATAGATTATTTGCTAGTCCTGGTGGTAAGGAAATGTCTCAAACATGAATCATAATAAAAGTAATTATCGGTACGTAGGAGACATAAAGTAACTACTGCCATGAAGATAGTGAAGATTTAGGAACATTTTGACAATTGTCATGTAGTAGGCCTATACCTGTATTTTTAGCAGTTTTCCAAAAGGAATGTTATTATTTTATAATCTATCTATCAAATGATAATGCAATAACACATTTGTGTTCACAAGTTTAAAGCACCAGTTAGTTTTGGTGACTCAATAGTCCTTTCTGAAATCTACTAGCCTTGGACTAGAGGGAAAGTGCTAGTGTCGAACATGCCTTAAACAGAGATTTATTACTTTCAGGAAACTGACAAGCTACAAGCTTACAAAGGGACCAGCCTTCTCACTGTCAGTGCAGAAACAAGAGGTCGACTTAACACCAGAAATGATACAAAAGTAGGCACACTTAGAATTCTCTTGCGGTAGATTATTATAAGCTTGACCTGGTTTAACATTTCACAGTTTCTTGGATTTCTTATTTCTATAGATTAGCTATATTTCATTTGCTATTTATAATCATGTAAATTCATGTTTATTGATCACAGATTCCAATGTCATGCAAACAAATACTTTTACATAGCGTAAGATTTACTTAATGAGTAAAATACGAATTGACGCCCTCGCCAATAAGTGTGAAAGGGAGGATTGCTAAATTAAGTGTTCAAGAAAAAACGGTTGATCTACCATATCAAGTAATTTTATATATATCTTATTAATTATTTTTTCAAAGGAGAGCAGAAATATCAATGAAATCGTTTAAGCTTGACTAGGATTTTTGCAATCAGGTAGACATAAAATACTGTTGAAAATGTAAGATGTTGAGTAATATTTTCACTGTGAAAACAAAAGTGCCTGGATTATAGAAAGAAAAATATGAGAGAGAAATACAGACAAAAGCATTGAATTCGTATTTGATAATTCAAATGCATAATTCAAAGTCTTGTGTGAGTTTTATGATGAATTTATATCTATGTTTAATCTTAATTAGCTTTTGATGATGAAAACTGCATGATATACCGGTTGTAAAAGTTACAAAGTTACCCATTAGGGGCAATGCTAAAATCATATACAGTGTTGTACATGTATTGATATTATGAAAACTGTTCCTACGACAGTGGGACCTGGAAGGAGAAGTCGTTCAAGGAGTACAACTTTGATGCCTTAGGTGTACCTCCCACCAGTGGACATCTCCATCCCCTACTCAAAGTCAGGGCAGAGTACAGACAAATCTTCCTGGAAATGGGGTAGGTTTGACCGACGATTGAAATTCTCGGTGAAATGAAGCAATACAGAGTGAAATATGCTGTTTCAAATACATGGTACCATTACATATTTCTTTAAAAATAAGATAAACACCCATATCAGATTCATGAGAATATTCAAAGAAATATTTATAATTTTCAATAAAAAAACCAATCCATTAGTTTAATATTGACATAAATGGTAATAGGTATTGCTATTTAATATCAACATTAATGGTAGTACATTGTAAATTTAGTTCTGCTTTTCCCGTTCAGTTTCACAGAAATGCCGACCAACAACTTCATTGAGAGTTGCTTCTGGAACTTTGACGCCCTTTTCCAGCCTCAGCAACATCCAGCCAGGGACGCCCACGACACTTTCTTTGTCTCAGGTCACTTCCCAGTTCCATATTGTTTACGATTGATAACCTCAACTCCAACCATTTAACTGTGCTATTGTATAACCAGATGATGCCCGGATTATATTTACATCTAATTTATAAAATGTTGTTAAAGTAAAAAGTATGGATTGAGAGATAAAATGTGGAATTTGTGAGACTGATCAAATCTGAAAGGGTAGTTGCACTTGTTTACAAACCTCACAATCCTCATTGTTGTGTTCGATTCTTTACTACAACTTTGATTTATCAGTAACATACAATTTCTCCCATCTACAGATCCTCAGTTTGCTCATGAATTCCCGATGGACTATTTAGCGCGGGTAAAAAAAGTGCATTCAGAAGGGGGATACGGTTCTCAAGGGTGAGTTAAAGGTTCTGATGAGATTTGTGCTGTACAGTAAAACTAGCTTATTATCTGTTTTGTGCTAAATTAAGAAAGTAAAATTATGTTTTGACATTGTTATAGACCTACAGTAGATTCAATTATTTCTGAAGGGTATGTGGGAACTTTAAGTGTTTAATTCTCTACAGAGTGATATAGGAAACATTTAAGAATTCAGAATTAAGGGGGGGGGGGATTTGTGCTTAATTATATGCAAATAACTAAAGGATAGTTACCAGGTATGCTTAAGATTCTTTTCTTGTACTGATAAAGACAGACCTATGAACAATTATTTCAAAGTGTGTGCAGACTGCTTAATACATGTCATGCTACTAATATTGTTTATTGATTAATTACTATGTAATAACAAAAGTATAAAGAAAATGAAATCAAATTTTACAACCTAGTGATTTATCCGTCTTGTTATTCTTCACCATGGATTTTAATAATTTTGTAACATGCACATTAAATAACTGACATATTTTTTTGTCTTAAAATCATGGAAACCTCTTTGCTTTAATTCATAGATACAATTGTGACTGGAAATTAGAAGAAGCCAAGAAAAATATTTTACGGACGCACACAACAGCTGTCAGCACCCGAATGTTGTATAAACTAGCCCAACAGGTGAGAAAATAACCATGAAAATATTTCATATTTTAAACATACTGTAAACAGTTAAATATAAAAGTTATTTTATTTAGCAGCAGCTAATGTGAATGATGGTTTGTTGTCCATATTATGGCTAAAATATGTAAATCACTGAAAACCTTCATCTTGGGGTCAAATATTAACATTTATAGAGATTTTTTTTAGTTTTACTCGCCGTCCAGAGAAAAAAAGTTCTTAAAATACTTCTGTATCTATTTACAGGAAGAATTCACGCCTGTCAAGTACTTCTCCATCGACCGAGTCTTCAGGAATGAGGCGACAGATGCTACCCATCTTGCTGAATTTCACCAGATTGAGGGAGTGGTGGCAGATAGAGGCTTGACCTTGGGTGACCTTATGGGCGTCATCAAAGAGTTCTTCAAAAAATTAGGCATTGAGGAGATCTGTTTCAAACCTGCATACAACCCATACACTGAACCTAGTATGGAGATTTTTGGCTACCATGATGGTAAGTTAGCTGGACCTTGCGTGAATTTCTCAAATCAAAATCAAAAGAGGAACATGTCCCCTTGTGTAAATGTACTATGGACAATGCCTGCCCTCTTTTTGCAGGTCTGTTTTACTAAATCTACCATATGTGGCATTCCTTCACAGCTTACAAATCAAGGCAGTCATTTACTGCATCAATACATCTTTACAAGATGGCATTCTTAGGTCATTATTTGTGTGATTTGTTGTATAATATGTAGTCAGTTTACATATATCTAGGTATGAACAAGACCAGTTGAAAGAGCTATACATTAGTTGTATTTGTTTGTGTGGGGTTTAGCGTCCTTGAAACAGCAAGGCTCATATAAAAATTGGTATTAAGAGGGTAAACAATATATATAAACTAGTGATGAGGAATCTTTTAAAAATCATAACCGATAAACATTTAAAGACAGATGAGTTCAGTAATGAATAGATTATTTCAATTATGAATTTTGTAATCGATAATCAGAAAGGACAAACCAACCAATTTTGGATTATAATCGATCATCAGTCCATCACTTATATAACCTAATCTTTTTGTTACTGAATTTGTATGGAATTTATGGTACATGAACAAATTCGGTCATTTATTATCACAGGACTACAGAAATGGGTTGAGCTTGGAAACTCTGGAATCTTCCGCCCAGAAATGCTCTTGCCGATGGGATTGCCTGAGGACGTTTCAGTGATAGCATGGGGACTGTCACTAGAAAGGTTGGTACATCATTCTTCGTCAATTAAACAGACATACCAGGGAGTGTTAACCAGAGATACGACAGAAAAGTTTTCTTTTAATGTTAAGTATTCAGATATATCTGGTAATAAAGTACAGTACTTGGTCATTATACCTTCGCGATGAAGGTAAAGAGGTACTGGGTATACTTGAATCCTGTTGTCTGTCCATCTGTAGTCACAATTCCATCAGTACAACTTCTTAACCTTTTCAACACTGTAGACCATACTGTTCTCATCCATGTCAATGCATGGAAGAGTCTACTTAAGTTACATAGGGGTGAAAGGGTTAATACACTGCATCAGTCTTAATGAGAGTTGAGGATTGATGACTTTATATGTGGATACCTCTTGAGAAGAACTATACAAATATTTCAAATGCAGGTCACTGTGACCTATATTTCCACCTTTTTTTTTCATTTCAAAATATTTTATTAATTATCAGATCTAATGGGAATTCAGCAACAGGCAAAGCCTATACAAGCCCACTCCCTGAATATTTCCTGCTCTACCTACTTTGGTTAGACTTTGCATTTATATCTGTTTCTTAAGTTATGTACTTTGTGTTTAGACCCATAGCCATCGAAGTAGGATTGGAGGCCATAGAAATGACCTTATATTCAGTTGTATATGGTAGTAAGAAGGGTATGTAGCAGCCCTTACACATCACATGTAAATCGAGAGCCCTATCAAACCGGTTGATTACGGTGAATTGGTGTTGACCCGTCAGTCTGACAGGGTGTTTAAAATGGATACAACAAATAGGTTTAATGTTGAAAACCATCACAATATTAGGCTTTAAAATACTTCTAGCTGTGATTCTGCTCTTTATCTTTCAGGCCCACCATGATAAAGTACAAGATTGATGACATCCGGACCCTAATAGGACCCAAAGTGGACCTTCAGATGGTTTACACCAACCCTATATGTCGACTAGACAAGTGAATGGACCTGGGACCACAGATGTAGATAACATGTTAATTTATAAATCAATTCGAGGCTATCACCAGTTGATGGAAATTATACACCATCAGCATGTCAAGACCAATTACAGTGCTGCTTGCTTTCCATTCATGTCTTTTGCCTGGTATTAACATTTCGTCACTTTCCATGGGATATTAACGACCACAGCATGAGGAGTATATATACACAGTAGTCGTGTATAGGTTTTCTTTTGGGTGAAGTGGAATGCCGTTTACTTATGTTTTAGTAATTTGCATACTGGTTTGTGCAATAAACATCATTACAAAGACATGTACCAAGGTGTCGTGTCTAAGCTTAGGTGACGTGTCTGAGCTTAGGTGACGTGTCTGAGCTTAGGTGGTGTGTCTAAGCTTAGGTGGCGTGTCTGAGCTTAGGTGACGTGTCTGAGCTGAGGTGGCGTGTCTGAGCTTAGGTGACGTGTCTGAGCTTAGGTGGTGTGTCTGAGCTTAGGTGACGTGTCTGAGCTTAGGTGACGTGTCTGAGCTTAGGTGGTGTGTCCCAGCTTACCGGGTAGGTGGTGTGTCTGATCTTCAGTATAAATAAGAATTTGAATGTAACGGTACAGTGGACAAACCTTACTGGACTTGGTTTGTGGTTATTCAGTGAAGGAAAAGATACATGTGGTAACCTACAGTCAAATTCAGCTAAAATACTACGAATGGGTCATATTGTGTTATTGCAAGACTTAAAATACTGATATGAAGATTTTGTATTTAAGCGAGTTTCGCTGATGATCAATTTTCATAAATGAAATGTGGGTTTTTTTGTCAGATTATCGGAGGTTGGCAATAAAATCTGATATCAACTACTTACTTTGTTAAATTCTTTTGTGTAATACCATTTATAGATCAGACTTTGCTTTGAATTTGAATCAAAATAGAAACTTTCCTTCATGTTTCATGAATTAGGCTACATTCGCGTATCCAGTTGAACCAATTGAACCTGTAAAGAAAACGACAGGTACAGATTTGGACCGAGGCTGACCTCAGGAAAATTTGGTACGTGTAGATTGAGGGGTCCAGACGTACCTGACCGAAACTAAAATGCTGACTATTGTCAATTTGCGTTATTTCTTTCTTAAACAATGTCAAGTCACATGTAGTTTTTAAGATACGTTATGTAATTTAGTGGACCGATGAAAAAGGGCATATTATTCTTGATACACTGTTTTATTCTCCGAAACTCTGCATTTTTAGCTCTGCTTATAGAACGGTCCAAGTGTGTTCGTTTATCGTGGAAAATTTCTGCGCCACACATACCGTTTCAACCGGGAAATGCGAATGAAGCCTTACTGTTAAAATTGCTATGACGTCACAGAAACAGGAAAAGTCCACATTCAAATATTTACAATGAAAGTAAGAATGTTTATGAAGTGTACATCGAGCTCCACTCTTAATAAATTACTCCAGGTTAAAAAGTTTAGGATACGCCAAAGACGAACATTTTCAGTGATACAGGTCACAGTGACCTGATTCACCAGACAACTACTTCAATTTGGGTCAGAGGTCAAGATATAGATTACACTGACCAGCTTAAGTATGCAACTTGCTGCCATTTACCTGTTTTCCAAATTTGAGTACAAATGTACAACAGATATAATCTATTAGTGCCTAGGCTCAGATCTTGACCAACATGACACTTGTTGGTGATAAAATTGTTAAATTTTATGATCACCCAATTAGGAAACGCGTTAACGTTGCTCAGCTCACACATGCTAACGGCCCAAGTGAGTGCTGTAGGCCCTCTGAGCCAATTCTAAAGAAAGTCTGGTTAAGAATTGTCTAAATAAAAACACAAGACATAGGGTTGAGTAACATTAAATTCATTTATTTTGTTACCATTACAGACCAGAGATGATGCACAACAACACACAGGTAGCCATGACAATGTATGAATTAATGGTGAAATCTGCCTGAAACAGTGTGTACATAATCCTTTGTATTTAGACAATATACTTATCACACAGGTCACTACAAACCAAACTTCCAGCTTAATTTCAACAAAACACTTATTTATCTTTTCCTTAATTTTTTTTTTTTTTGTATATTTTGGTTCAATGATGACAGACACACAGCTCATATGTTCGGGTAGGTGAGCTAATAAAACTTAAGTGTGCAATATCACAATCAACACTTTGAAAGTTAAATATTGAAATAATTAAAGAGCATTCGGACAAACTGCTTTCTTAAATATAAATCACAGAATTTGCAGGCAATGTTTTGAAATGCTGGCTTTTTCAGTTTGTTTTGTCAAAAGAGGTTTGTAGTATACAATGATCGACAGAGGTACACTGTTGATGGTATTCTACATGTAACCAGGCAGTACACTAAATGGGACAGTACTAATATGTTGGGCGAATGAATGATGTTAAAATGGAGAAGTTATAATCTGACAATACTTACGTTTTCAAACTTAAATGAAAGTATTTGATTTCATTTTGTAATATTCCACTGATGTTTTCAATAAACTGACTCCAGTCCAGCTGGTAAAACCAACATAAAGGTAAGCAATTCAAAATCAGCCAAGCTGGTAAAACCAACATTAAGGCAAGCAATCCAAAATCAGCCAAGCTGGTAAAACCAACATAAAGGCAAGCAATCAAAAGTTTAAGAATTATGTCAAAGTAGTAATTAGGCTATATATAGCAATAAATGAAAATAAATAAATCATGTTTTACAATCACCAGGGAATTCAAAGTTTTTACTCCATCACTCGTCAACCTCTGTAGACTACTTGGTTTTGACATTTATGTTAGTTCATGTAAGTTAAAATGTTTACCCGACATGAGCCATGCACGCTGAGTGGTGTAATGGATAAATAATATCTGAACACTAGATACGGAAATATCAGTCCGCGAAAATAAATGTGAGCAAAACGTAAGCTTTTTACAGTATCATTGACGAGAGAAACAGCAAGCTGTACTGTTGAGATGTCGGGGCTACATACAATGCATATTTATGATAATTGCGGGATGACGAAAGTTTTTGCAACAAATGATGAATTATGAATAGAACAAGGATCAGTTTTCATACATAAAGCATGGTGAATAATTGTATAACAATCATAATTATTTAATGAATATGAAATGATCTATGTTGTTATGAATGTGTTTCCTTCGTAAGGAAGTTATGATAGAATCCGTACAGTAGAAAAACGGTTCAATACTTTGTAGAACGATTTCCCTTGAGGTTTCTGTAACATTATAAAAAAGTTCTTATGAATAAAATTCAACAAACGCAACATTCATTGTTGTTACTATATGACTGGAAAAAACCTGCTGGAAACTAGACAAAATTCTACTTTAAAGAAACACAAGGAAAACAACTTGATGAAATATTTTAAGGAAAAAGCTTGAAGTTTGCGAAATTAAAAGCTCTAAATTACAGTACACATGCTGTTCGCTGACATTTCTGTATTTACTATAAACAAAATTACCATTTTTAAAGTCAACCATTTTAGAAAATCGAGTAATGCATTCTTCAATTCCTCATTATTGTCCGACAGTAAGACTGTTGGTGGTCCTTATAAAATATAGTTTTTATTCTCCTTCTCCTTTAAAACTCTCTACATCACAACAACGTACTTTATGTACGATATTTAAAACAAGAACGTCTACATCAAAACCATACCTAACGATAGAGCTTGTACAGACAGCACACAAGTGTATCACAATATCTCCTCACAACATCCAATTGTAGAATAATCAACGCCTAATTTTGTCACCGTTGTCCTGTAACATACTCCTTGGAAACCTCCAGATTTAATTTGTATTCAAATCTATTGCACCCTATTAAATTACAGAAATGTGTCTATATAAATGGATTTTTTACATATAGCAAATCTAGTTTAACAATGTGTAAGAAAACAGCACAAGACAAAGTAAATTGGTTTGGTCGGTGTTAACTAATCAAAGTTCAACTGAACATACCTCAACAAATATTTTCTAAAACAAATTAACGACTTATTAGAATAATAATTTTAACAGTAACACTATTTGTTTCTAAAATCACAAAATGATATTTGAACAAATATCACTGAAAATGCACTTCATTCGTTTGGGCGTTTTTTGCAATCATAGAAATGGAATGTCTATCAATTATCACAATTTTCATATAAAAAAGAATATGTCAAAAATATATTAGTGTACTTTAATATTTCTATTAACATTTAATAGACAACAACTCATTCACTGTAAATAACTTATTTTTCTTGAGGGAATGTGTCTCTATTTAAGAAATTATGATTTGAAAATTCAAATTTCTCATGATTAAATATTCAGGTTTGATCCACAAGAGTTATATATATTAATATTTATATGGTGTTATGTTATCAAAATCGCGAAATCAAAATCTTCAATATGGCTCATATTGTTTGCATCAATGCATGAAATATAAGTGATTTATAGCGAACACTTGATGACAAAGTGTCAAACAACACGACATATTAAAGTGGAATATAGAAATATTCATTAACAAACACACATGAGTTAAGGCTTAAGTGAACAATTATTCTAAGAAGAATAACATTAAATCATTTTTGCAACAGACAGATGAAAATTGCATATAAATGTATCTCACTGTAAGGCATCTTAATGAAAACTATTCATAGGAGATAAAACTTTCCAAGATATCAACTAGGATTTCAAAAATAAATCTCACCTGCATATTTCTGGCCTTTTTAAAACGAATCTGTATGTACTTGAAATTCTATACTTCTTACATAGGCTGAAGTGCATAATGAGCGCTCTCGACAGCCCTGAACTTTTTGATGACTGCGATTGGCACAGTTCTAAATAGAAATACCACTTAAACGACTATGTTTACAGTAAAGATCATCAAAACATAATAAACATCTGTTTTTTATAACAGCAACTATGCCATTTTGTTCCAAATGCTCAAAAATCATTTACGAAATAGAAAATGGGTGATTTTTATAATAATCTGACATTTTAAATTGCACTTGGACATGCTGATTTGGTTAAGATTAATATGATAGTTGGAATATTTGTTACATTGAGTTCTCAGTTAAATGGACACCACAGGTCTTCATTTGTATTGCATAACAACAGATTTGTCTACTGGTGACATTTTGTAGGGAGGAGGGCAGGCCTAGAAAGTCGGTGCCAGAATATTAGACACTTTCATGTCCACATGTAGGGTGTAGGATGGGGAAATTCCATCCGTGGGGTTTTCGAATCGGGTAAAATCTGAGGCTTGCCAAGAGTTTTGCACCGACTTGAAAATCCTGATGGTGGAATTTTCTCTATTCTACAATCATGGCATGAGAGAGTACTTTTCTCTCATTTCAATCACCAGAATTAGGTCAAAAACCACAACAATTGTGTCACGATTTCCTCATCAAGTCATGAAAATGTTAACGATTTTTTGACATCACATCGTAATTGGCATCACGTACATGAAATGGGGTGCAAGATAGAATTTTCATTCACCCCTTTCTTGACCTGGACAGTTTTGTCATATACACACAGGAATAAGAGAAAACAACGTCATACCACTATGGACCACAGGGTCTATTCCTGTTTCATAAAGGAACAACCCTGGTCCGACCAGTTAAATTATTTCGTACATGTTAAATGAAAGCAGTCCTATCTATATCAATGACACAATACACAGACTTTCCTCACTCTTCTTAAGTTATCACACTATGCTAATTATAAGGTTACTGTATATATAAAAAAAAAAAATCCTAACTAGCTATAAATATTGTTTTGGAAAATCTACACACAGAAGGAATACTTTCATATGACAATAATAAGTCTTAATTTTTTAATTGAAATGAGTTAAAATAATGAGACAATGTATTCCTGGAGAATTTTTTTAAGAATGAGAAAATTCAAGGCAAACGTTTTTGTCCCAAAGTCGGGAACTAGTCAAAAGTTTATATACAATATTAGTGTTGATACCATTATATGAAGGTATTAATATGTTACAGTGTTTGTAAAAGTGTGGTTCTGAGACGCAAGGTCAGTCTACAACCTACTGGAATTCACGGGAACTTTACAGCAATCAACACGCTAAATAAAAAATAGGGAACAAATTTTATAAATGTTAATATGTGTTGTACTTTTTAGTATAGCGATCTATAAAGCTATTTACATACAAAGAAATTTAAATATAGAGATCTATTTAACATCAGTTTCTTGGTTAAATCTTGTGAATTATAGGATCACATATTGGAAGAAAAATTTCTTCAGAAACAACCCAATTTTTTTTCAACAAGATACAATATTGTTTGGTTGTAATAAGTACTTCTATTTTTAAAATCAAAACTCTTTGGTCACATAAAGACATTGAAAACTTTGATGTTAGACGAAGCCTGTAATAGCTTAACACTGGTGAAAATACGAAAAGTCAGAAATTGCTAAAAATACGAAAAGTCACAAATTGGTGAAAATACGAAAAGTAAGTAATTAAGTTTTTGCCCATAATGTATGCAATAGGCTTATTTGCTTGCCACCAGTACTTATATTTCCAGTACTTTGTATTAAGAATATTTTTTTCACCATCTTCACATCAAGATTGTGTATATTTCCATTTTTATCAGCGTATTTTTTTGTCAAGATGACTGAGTACACCCTCGGTGAACAAAGAACTAATATTGTAGAGATAAGTCAAATTGAGCAATAATTTCGTTGAAAGGGAAATGTTGCAACACTTATGACGGATTTGGCAAAAAAAAAAATCTTTTCCGGAACCTTTTTTTGGATAAGTATGTAATAGAATCCCAGTAGCTTTTGTTACAAGCCACAAAACTTCAGATACATTTATACACCATAGGACAGTAACAAAGTATTATGTTTCTTGCAATAAAACTGCATTTCATTTGCATGTCAAACAATCAGCATCACAGGTGATTACATAACAGTACACTTATATATTAAAAATAAAAATAATTTTCAACATTAGATATGTAACATTTGTGGAACGGTGCTTGTACAACTTAAATGATTAACAAATTTAACATACATTGACCAGTGATTGGACACGTTCTTTTCAATGATATGGCAATACACAATCTATACCAAATACAGGATCTATGATTTCAATACTTCATCGACTCTGTCTAGTATCAAAATGACTACAGGTATTTTTGTTAGGCATTAGAACTGTTCCTCAAAATTTGCCGTTTTCTGAAGCCTTCCTTGCTTGGCGTCACTTATAGCTCCCCAGAGGTCAAATATAAAGTCGTCGGTAAATCCGAAATCCTTAATCTCAGACTCGTCAATCTTGGTTGTAAAATCGTGAGGATTTTCCGAGGCGCTTCCCATCTCCCATATTGTTGTTGCTACATAAGAAGTTTTCATGATTATTGTTATTGACTGATATTCTTTATAGAGATGATCAACAGGAAGTGTCACTGCATTCATTGTTTAGGTACAAAACTTATTATTATTTTTGATACAATAATACACGTACTCCAGAAATAGAAATACGAAATAACAAAGACGGTCCGACAGACTGTGATGTGATGATATACATACCTGCCACCTTTTTGAAATTTCCAGGGGGGATTAGTAGCCATGCTCAGAATTAAACACATAAATAAAAGGTGTGTATATACACCCTGGGAAAAACATAATAACACTTTTAAACAGCATCTTTTGAGCTTTTCTTTCAGATGAAATCATCAAATCATAGAAAATAGGACAAGATTAGCAATTTCGCTGGTTGAAAAAAGCTCAATTTAAGAGTCCAAAATCGAAATTTTCCCTCCAAAATAGAGAGAGTTAGCATGTACAATGATAATGATAGACTTCTTACCCAGTTCTGAATCGTTGATTCCCATGAAGGATTCTAGGAGTCCATTGATCTTGTCCACGGCAACATTTATCACGTCATCAGGCTGTCAAAACAAATTAACTCTCATGAAATATTATGCTCTTATCCGACAGACAAAATTTATTGTAAATTAGTCTTTCGAATACACTGTTTTAGCAACTGTATACAGTGAATAAGTTCCCAGTTAAAATTGTGTTTTTTTTAACTTTATATAAGGCTTCAGTTACTGAGACATTTACTTGTGATAAATGTATAGGCAAATACTTTACATTTTATCATTATTACAAAAAATGACTTAAAACAAAATACAGTCAGTAATGTTAAAGTGTGTTGCATTCAAAATACAAGTAACAGCAATGGTGCTGGACTGGGTAAATCTATCAATATCTGTTTCAAAATAAAGTGGCAAGAGTGATTATAATAGAGTTTTTATGCATAGGACCAATGACCTTGACCTTTGCCATAAAAGCTTGAAAAAAACCAACCCATGCCTCACAATCAGTTATTGTTCCTAGTTTGATCAAACCCTATTCATAGTTTAGTCACCAGACTGATCAGAAATGTTGAATATATACATGTAGCATTTATAGTGACCTTGACACCCTGAAACAAACTCTGTTTTCTGATAACCGTACATAGTTTAATCAAAAAGTGCTCAGAACTAGGTTGCTAGGGTGATGGCTAAAAGTATGTACATATAAACAGAACACCCTCCACAATCATCCCAAGAATGTGTATGTTAAAAGCTCAAGATGTGACGCATGATGTTACTTACAATTCCCACAGTGGCTGGCCCAGATGATCGGATGCGTAGTGTTTCCTTTCCAGACCCATATTTACTTGATCCCTTCTTTCCCCCTGACGGGCCAATATTTGCTGAAAAGATAGAATATCAACATGATAATTTATATGACAATATAACTTATTTCATTATGAGTATTTTTTATAAAAAAAATACCTGCACCATATCTATCAGCTTAATCTCATTACACATATACAGCGACAGCGTGCTTTCCCAATGAAAAAAAAAAACAAGTTTAAGATTTTCAAAATCCGTTGTGAAACTCACTACATTAGCTTTTTGTTACATTTTTGAGAGGACCTGACAACAACACTCACTACTAGACCTGACAACATTGCTGGCTACTAGACCTGACAACATTGCTGGCTACTAGACCTGACAACAACACTGGCTACTAGACCTGACAATACTGCTGGCTACTAGACCTGACAGCAACACTGGCTACTAAACCTGACAACATTGCTGGCTACTAGACCTGACAACATTGCTGTCTACTAGACCTGACAACATTGCTGGCTACTAGACCGGACAACATTGCTGGCTACTAGACCTGACAACAACGCTGGCTACTAGACCTGACAACAACACTGGCTACTAGACCTGACAATACTGCTGGCTACTAGACCTGACAACAACACTGGCTACTAAACCTGACAACATTGCTGGCTACTAGACCTGACAATAACACTGGATACTAGACCTGCCAACAACACTGGCTACTAGACCTGACAATACTGCTGGCTACAAGACCTCACTATACATGAAGCTGGACCTGACAATATTACTGGTTACTTTAGACCTGACAAAATTGTGAGGTCCTTTTCGCTTTTTGACATTGTGGTGGGTTACCAGCTTCCTGTTGACATTACGAGCCTCTCATGAATATAATACACAGCCAAGTACAACAAAACACATGGCTCCTAAAACTATTAGTGTTGATCACTCTTATTTTCTCTGTAATAAGTCATGTAACTCAATAATGGCCCAAGGGAGGGATGAGCGGTTATAGAAAACTTTGTTAGGTGTGTACTAAACATTTATTCTCAAATCAACCCTTGTGCAGGGTGGTTATATAATTCAGGCTCTTTGGAGAAAAGTATTACACTTATATCTGTTTCACTAACAGACTATAGGATGGGCTTGAGAAAATGTCAACTTACAATACAGATATTTACCAGTTGCCTCATCCATTTATTATGTTAATTGATATTAAGATACACTGTAATAAAAACGTTTCACTATTCATAGTCTAATATTTCTTAACTTGACGGCTTATACCAAGTATCATGTATCCTTTATTAAAATATTTGTGTATACATATCTGTATTATCATGATCAGAATAGGACAAAACTTTTTTCCCTTGTGTTGCCAAGGTAATGACATAGCAACATTTTTCTATTATGATGAATACATTTTTAAAAAAACCTGTTGAACAGGAAATTTTCATCCTTCCTTCTACTCTCGACAGCAATCTCAGGTGTCTGTCTTCCTGGGGATTTTTAGATGTTAATATTATATAAAGGTATCTGTGTAACTAAATGATACACAAGACACAAAAGATGTACACACCAGTATACCAGTGATGTCTAATAAAAGTCGGAATGTTAAATTATTGCTGTACAATATCAAAATACATGGCAATACTTGAAATACAATATGGTCATGCATCGCGACGCACAATCGTAATCTCTTGAAAGCGGAAAAGATATTTTCTTATTTTGCAAGGAAGGAAATATGATGAAAATTAACAGTTTATTATTACATAGGTGGAGGGAATATACAAAGAATATTAACTAATGAAACAAAACACTGTAGCCATCCCTCCATATACCCCACTCTTCCTGGTGATCTTGACCTTTAGCAATTGCTATCAGGTAAACACAGGGATTTATTTCAACCATCCCCTTTAAGATCGATTAAATGGACCCATTTTCAAATAATAATTTCCAATGAAATTTCTGACTTATTTTAATGTATCTATTCTTTTATTTAGTGAGAGGAATGTTACCACTAGATACATGATAGAAACACCAAAAGTTTAATTAACTCATTCACCCCTGAAATTGTATAATGCACTATTCCAACCTTTGAATTGGAAGAGTTCAAATGCGTCTTCAGGGGTGAATAAGTTTATAACAGAGAGCCTGCATGTTGTAAATAGGTAAACCTGTCTATCATTCATAGACCTTATACTTACACATGTACAGGAGCACAAAATCATGGTATGTAGAATTACATCAATGAATTCTGTTCCAGAATATTCTATTCAAAAATAGAGCACTTCTCAATAATTTATAAAACTCCATGGCTGTGCATCTTTACTCCTGAGCACAGTATATGTTAGTGGATAAGTTGAGCTTACTTACTACTATTGTGTAATTTCTGTGTCACGAAACATAATCACTTAGTTCGACCATGTTAACTAATAGGCACCCACCACCACATACAAAACATTTCAAATTCACTGAATCAGGAAATAATCGTGATATCTGGTAAATTTAAACATCTGTTCATCTTTCTATGGTCGGTATGTTCTAGAACGAACCCATTCATCTTTGTTTAAGTAGGCTTGAATACAGTGTGTCAATGAGAACAGAAATTTAATGTGACTATAACACTTCTGCATTTTTTCATGAATAATTCTATAGCAAAATATGTTATGATGATCATCAGACACTGACCGAGTCCTTAGCCGTCGCTTGCTACTATTACACGTTTTTTTCTATGGCTCTATCAAACTCAGGAGCACTAAATTGCAAGATTTGCTCCATTTTAACTTAAAACCAGAAAAATACTCCTACACACAGCAGTTATATTCCTATTTTCTTCCAAAAAACATGTTTATGTAATATCAATGAATATTTTAACAATGTAACATAACAGCCCATGTCGATCATCCCTGCTTTAATCTAGGAAGAGTGTAAGTAATTAAAAGAAGAAAGCAACAAGATGTTGTTTTCAAAGCAAAGCATGGGATAACAGTGTAATATTGGGTGTGTTATTCTGGGTGCAATGTACATATTATACAGTGTGAGTTATATTCTGTCTTTACTCTGTTGGTAAACAATGTATTACATTGTATATATTGGGGTGGGCAACTGTTTTGTACACTGGGTATATAGTCAACCTTACTTAAGTACAAAAAATCAATTGTCAAAATATGACTGTCTTCACACAATCTTTTAATAGAAACGGGAAGGCATAAAAAAAATCCTCAGAATTTAAGACTTTGTCCTTTCTGTAAAAATGATATAGAAGACGAATTCCACTTCATTCTAAAATGCTCTTCCTTCAGCGAACTAAGAAGTAAATATATTAAATTATATAATCTTGTTAATCCCTCTGTCTATAAATTAATCAAATTATCATCAACTGGTAATATCAAAGAATGAACTAACCTGGGTAAGTTCATATATCATGCATGTTTACTACATTCTACTCTGTTGGCTTCTAACTAGTTCGATTTTCAAGCTCTTAGTTCATAAATTCCATGTGTTGATTGTATCTTACAGCCTGTGCTGATTTTGAATGTACATTATGATTTTTTTCCTTTGAATCAATGAGATGTATATGCCCAAGATGAAATAAAGAATTTGAATTTGAATGTAATACAATGTATAGACTCAAAGTATTACAAAGTATCTAATTGTTACATCGTCTTGTACTTTCTAGCATGGGTTATAAACAATTAATGTATTGCTCATAATACTCGAAACATATCTGTTACTACATGTATACCTTGTATTCCTGGGAATTGTAAACAATGTACATATGTAGCTACAGTATTTGTTACTTTGTTTGTACATGTACTGCCTGGCAAGGATATAAACAATGTATTACAGTGTAGCTATCATGTGTGCTACAGTGTATGTACATGTACTCCATGGCAAGGATATAAACAATGTATTACAGTGTATCTATCATGTGTGCTACTGTGTATGTACATGTACTCCATGGTAAGGACATAAACAATATATTACAGTGTATATATCATGTGTGCTACAGTGTATGTACATGTACTCCATGGTAAGGATATAAACAATGTATTACAGTGTAGCTATCATGTGTGCTACAGTGTATGTACATGTACTCCATGGTAAGGATATAAACAATGTATTACAGTGTATCTATCAAGTGTGCTATAGTGTATGTACATGTACCCCATGGTAAGGATATAAACAATGTATTACAGTGTATCTAGCAAGTGTGCTATAGTGTATGTACATGTACTCCCTGGCCAGGATATAAACAATGTACATTGTATTACAGTGTGTCTATCATGTGTGGTACAGTGTATGTACATGTACTCCATGGTAAGGATATAAACAATGTATTACAGTGTATCTATCAAGTGTGCTATAGTGTATGTACATGTACTCCCTGGCCAGGATATAAACAATGTACATTGTATTACAGTGTGTCTATCATGTGTGGTACAGTGTATGTACCTGTACTCCATGGTAAGGATATAAACAATGTATTACAGTGTATCTATCAAGTGTGCTATAGTGTATGGACATGTACCCCATGGTAAGGATATAAACAATGTATTACAGTGTATCTATCAAGTGTGCTATAGTGTATGGACATGTACCCCATGGTAAGGATATAAACAATGTATTACAGTGTATCTATCAAGTGTGCTATAGTGTATGTACATGTACTCCCTGGCAAGGATATAAACAATGTACATTGTATTACAGTGTGTCTATCATGTGTGGTACAGTGTATGTACATGTACTCCATGGTAAGGATATAAACAATGTATTACAGTGTATCTATCATGTGTGCTACTGTGTATGTACATGTACTCCATGGTAAGGACATAAACAATATATTACAGTGTATATATCATGTGTGCTACAGTGTATGTACATGTACCCCATGGTAAGGATATAAACAATGTATTACAGTGTAGCTATCGTGTGTGCTACAGTGCATGTACATGTACTCCATGGCAAGGATATAAACAATGTATTACAGTGTATCTATCATGTGTGGTACAGTGTATGTACATGTACTCCATGGCAAGGATATAAACAAGGTATTACAGTGTATCTATCAAGTGTGCTATAGTGTATGTACATGTACTTCCTGGCAAGGATATAAACAATGTATTACAGTGTATCTATCATGTGTGGTACAGTGTATGTACATGTACTCCATGGTCAGGATATAAACAATGTATTACAGCGTATTTATCAAGTGTGCTACAGTGTATGTACATGTACTCCCTGGCAAGGATATAAACAATGTATTAAAGTGTATCTATCATGTGTGCTACAGTGTATGTACATGTACCCCATGGTAAGGATATAAATAATGTATTACAGTGTACCTGTCATGTGTGCTACAGTGTACGTACATGTACTCCATGGCAAGGATATAAACAATGTATTACAGTGTATCTATCATATGTGCTACAGTGTATGTACATGTACTCCCTGGCAAAGATATAAACAATGTATTACAGTGTATCTATCATGTGTGCTACAGTGTATGTACATGTACTCCATGGTAAGGATATAAACAATGTATTACAGTGTATCTATCAAGTGTGCTATAGTGTATGTACATGTACTTCCTGGCAAGGATATAAACAATGTATTACAGTGTATCTATCATGTGTACATGTGGTACAGTGTATGTACATGTACTCCCTGGTAAGGATATACACAATGTATTACAGTGTATCTATCATGTGTGCTACAGTGTATGTACATGTACTCCATGGCAAGGATATAAACAATGTATTACAGTGTATCTATCATGTGTGCTACTGTGTATGTACATGTACTCCATGGTAAGGACATAAACAATATATTACAGTGTATATATCATGTGTGCTACAGTGTATGTACATGTACTCCATGGCAAGGATGTAAACAATGTATTACAGTGTACCTGTCATGTGTGCTACAGTGTATGTACATGTACTCCATGGCAAGGATGTAAACAATGTATTACAGTGTACCTGTCATGTGTGCTACAGTGTATGTACATGTAATCCATGGTAAGGATAGAAACAATGTATTACAGTGTATCTATTATGTGTGCTACAGTGTATGTACATGTACTCCATGGCAAGGATGTAAACAATGTATTACAGTGTACCTGTCATGTGTGCTACAGTGTATGTACATGTACTCCCTGGCAAGGATATAAACAATGTATTACAGTGTATCTATCAAGTATGCTATAGTGTATGTACATGTACTCCCTGGCAAGGATATAAACAATGTATTACAGTGTATCTATCAAGTGTGCTACAGTGTATGTACATGTACTCCATGGTAAAGATATAAACAATGTATTACAGTGTATCTATCAAGTGTGCTATAGTGTATGTACATGTACTCCATGGCAAGGATGTAAACAATGTATTACAGTGTACCTGTCATGTGTGCTATAGTGTATGTACATGTACCCCATGGTAAGGATATAAACAATATATTAGTGTATCTATCAAGTGTGCTATAGTGTATATACATGTACTCCCTGGCACTGATAAACAATGTACTACAGTGTTTCTATCATGTGTGCTACAGTGTATAAACAATGTATTACAATGTACCTATCATGTGTGCTACAGTGTATGTACATGTACTCCATGGTAAGGATATAAACAATGTATCACAGTGTATCTACCATGTGTGCTATAGTGTATGTACATGTACCCCCTGGCAAGGATATAAACAATGTATTACAGTGTATCTATCATGTGTGCTACAGTGTATGTACATGTACTCCATGGTAAGGATATAAACAATGTATCACAGTGTATCTACCATGTGTGCTATAGTGTATGTACATGTACCCCCCATGTACTCCCTGGCAAGGATATAAACAATGTATTACAGTGTACCTGCCATGTGTGCTACAGTGTATGTACATGTATTCCATGGTAAGGATATAAACAATGTATTACAGTGTACCTGTCATGTGTGCTACAGTGTATAAACAATGTATTACAATACATGTACCTATCATGTGTTCTACAGTGTATGTACATGCACTCTTTGAGTATAAAATGTACTTACTCTCCTAACAAACATTACAGGCTGACATTTATTACAGAAAAACACAATGGAATACATTAACCCTGAATACAGACACACTCCTTAATAGGAGATGCTTGGCTCTAGCATGTGGCCTAACTATAGATATACCCACTGAATTATTCATCGATAAACTGTTTGATAAAACACATACAGACGTGGGTAATCAAAGACTGGTCATGATACTGTGGACATAAACTGACATTAACATGATAAACCATTTAGGACCATTTAGTACAATAGATGCCCTATCTTAGCTATAACTGACAGAAATACTTGGTTGACTCTATCTGACAAACCTTTACCTGAATTGGGTAAAATACATATGCAGTATACCCACATGCATTGCAACATTATCAAATGTCAAGAAAACAAGCCATATTTACCAGAAACATATTTACAATGTAACTGAACCATGAAGTCAAATGTGGTCTGAAACATCCAAACTGTTTCCTCGTGAGATAATTAGCTAATTCCAAATTGTGTCCACAAAGTCATGATTAAGGGGAGAACTTAAGATAATCTAGATAGATACAATGTAAATATTCACAGTATTTTCTATTTATGTAAGGTTCTGGATGACAAGTATATCTGAAAATTTTGTACAAGAATAATTTGTCACTTTTATTTAGAGAATGATTCTTATGGAAATAGTTGTAAACGTTGATGGTGTTAGAGAAAAGACTTTTGTATTTGAACATCTTAAGCTTTATGCACATGCACAGCTGTTGGTGGTGTTAACCTAAAATATACATGTAGATACTGTAAGATTTTACAGCACCATATATTAACAGATAATTGCCATGGCAATACGTTGTTTTGTTTAATTAAAGTACAAAAATTAATCTGTTTCATTTTGTAGCAACACAATCAACGCCCATACAGAATAGCAGTACCCTATTGACTACCTATCAAGCTTGTACGAAACCAGATACTTAACGACAGGTAATACGTCTGAGGCACCCTATACTCCTTGCTATATCCAACTTATTAATCCATAAGTGTTTCCATGGCAACCGTTGTTGCCACTGTATTAGAGCAATACAAACACACTCAGTTTCCTTTTTCATTGCTAGCCATAGCTTAACATCAAATATCAAAATACAATGCATCAACTTCACCGATAACAATACCAAAATGTTTAGCTCGGTACCATGTTCAATACATAAAACCCTACTGATATTTCTGACACATCTGAGCCCGGTTGTGTGAGCCACGAATCAAAGGGGACGACATGTCTAACTCTTATGCGTAATAATCTAAACCCACTCCAACGAGTAAGATCAAAATATAAATCTATTGCATCCAAAATGTATAAATACATTCACACAAAATTAATTAACTATGTAATTTGGTATCCATTACAGACACGTCAAACACGATAACGTGTAATGCCTACCTGAACATAGATGTTTGGCTGATTTACCGAGCATACAGAAAGATCTCTTTCAGGCTGAACATGAACCAAATTTATCTAATCCCTTTATTTCTGTTTTCAAATGATCATGTGAGAGAAATCATGGATAAAAGTTTTAAAAAAAAGAAGCCTCATTTGTTACAAACATTTCTTATTGTCTGGAGATTAAACAAAAATTGCATTGTTGAAGCATATAATAAAACAGTTATGAGCTTTTGTGCTGGTAAATATGATGTGATATCATAATCACCAGGTCAAATGTCCATAAATGTATAATATGCTCTTGACCTCAAATAATCAGATAATACTGTCCCAGTAAAAAAATCTGATTTCATTTTCAGTGAGTCAGCAGTCAGCAGATAGCAATATAAACTGAACTTGGAATGCGGAAGACTCGAGTGTTGGTGATATTAGGTAACTAGTTGACCCCAAGAACAATGTTGGTTCACTGCAGTTAGTTTACGACACTTAAAATACCATATACCATATATATACCGTACTATATGTATTGTACCACACTAGCACATGTACACCATACAATGTTCAGGAAACAACAACAGGCAAGACCAGGTAAAAACAGACATATAAACAAATATACCTACTAATTAGTACATTACATTTATTGTAATGTCAGCCATTATACTTCCAACTACCACAGTATATAGCTAGGTACAGTATATCAATACGTAGTAATATCTATATATAAAGTGTGGAGGCATGTATATAGGCTTATCACCAAATGAAAGTTATATTATCTCTCGTATCTAGTATCACAATGCAAGTTATCTTTTGAATTATCTACGTTCAATTATTTTATGTCATTAATATATGCGAGTTAAAATAACAACAAAAATATGCACAAACTGTTACACATGATCAACGTTACCAGGAATCTAAGTGGACTGAACATTCGTGAAGAAGTATACCTCCAAACAATGATTAAACAAAGCTTCACACATAGAATGCCATATTGCACATTAAGATACAAAACAAAGCAACAAAGATGCATGGGTTAAAAGAAAAAGAAAGGAAACAAAATTCTGAAAAAATTACCCAAACCAGCAGCATAAAACAAATTGTATCATCAACTCAATAAAATCATCTCAATGGAATAACAAAATGGCAGTAAGTAATAAGATCTAGAGAAGCAAGCAAAATATGAAAAGTCTTCTTGGAAAACCAAACAGTCTTAACACTGTACAAACGGTCAGTTTTATTCTGTGGCCAGCTACTGTATAATAAACTGGTAGGTGGCTACCTGGTCCTGGCCGGTGCAAGACATCATTAAAGCCAGGATGATGCTACCAATACAAATACAATTACAAGATCACCATACCAGCCAGGACCAGTCTACCCATACAAGGACCAGTCTACCCATACAAGGACCAGCCTCCCCATACAAGGACCAGGCTACCGATACAAGGACCAGTCTACCAATACAAGGACCAGGCTACCTATAAAAATACAAGGGCACTATATACACCAGAGAGGACCAGCCGACCCATCCAAGGACCAGGCTACCCACAAAAATACAAGGGCACTATATATCCCAGCCAGGACCAGGCTACCCATAAAAATAAAAGGGCACTATATATACCAGACAGGACCAGTCTACCAATACAAGGACCAGGCTACCGATACAAGGACCAGTCTACCAATACAAGGACCAGGCTACCCAAAAAAATACAAGGGCACTATATACACCAGAGAGGACCAGCCGACCCATCCAAGGACCAGGCTACCCACAAAAATACAAGGGCACTATATACACCAGAGAGGACCAGCCGACCCATCCAAGGACCAGGCTACCCACAAAAATACAAGGGCACTATATATCCCAGCCAGGACCAGGCTACCCATACAAGGACCAGTTTACCCATACAAGGACCAGTTTACCCATACAAGGCCCAGTCTCCCCATACAATGACCAGTCTACCCATACAAGGAACAGTCTACCCATACAAGGATCAGTCTACCCATACAAGGAACAGGCTACCCATAAAAATAAAAGGGCACTATATATACCAGACAGGACCAGTCTACCAATACAAGGACCAGGCTACCGATACAAGGACCAGTCTACCAATACAAGGACAAGGCTACCAATAAAAATACAAGGGCACTATATATACGAGCCAGGACCAGTCTACCCATACAAGTACCAGTCTACCCATACAAGAACCAGTCTACCCATACAAGTACCAGTCTACCCATACAAGAACCAGTCTACCCATACAAGAACCAGGATACCCATAAAAATACAAGGGCACTATATACACCAGAGAGGACCAGCCGACCCATCCAAGGACCAGGCTACCCACAAAAATACAAGGGCACTATATATCCCAGACAGGACCAGTCTACCAATACAAGGACCAGGCTACCGATACAAGGACCAGTCTACCCGTACAAGGACCAGTCTACCCGTACAAGGACCAGTCTACCCAAACCAGGACCAGTCTACCCATCCAAGGACCAGTCTACCCATATGAGGACCAGGGCCATTTTCGTTTAAACGGTTAAACTGGTTGGTCTACAGTTGTTCGTTTATTAAATAAGGTCAGACCTAGTAATCTGATGCTGCTTGTGGGCGAGCCTTGACAAAGGCTTGCATAAACGTTTGCAGGTCCGCCAGGATTTATACCTGAAATTGTTACATTTATAAACAGTCAAACCGGTTGTTCCCCCATAAACGACCAGGCCCCAAGCAACCCATAAAAATACAAGGGCATTATATATACCAGACAGGACCAGTCTACCAATACAAGGACCAGGCTACCTATAAAAATACAAGGGCACTACCCATACCAGGACCAGTCTACCCAAACCAGGACCAGTCTACCCATCCAAGGACCAGTCTACCCATAAAAATACAAGGGCATTATATATACCAGACAGGACCAGTCTACCAATACAAGGACCAGGCTACCCAAAAAAATACAAGGGCACTATATATGCCAGCCAGGACCAGTCTACCCATACAAGGCCCACTCTCCCCATACAAGGCTCACTCTCCCCATGCAAGGACCAGTCTTCCCATACAAGGACCAGGCTACCGATACAAGGACCAGTCTACCAATACAAGGACCAGGCTACCCATACAAGGAACAGGCTACCCATAAAAATAAAAGGGCACTATATATACCAGCCAGGACCAGGCTACCCATAAAAATACAAGGGCACTATATATACCAGACAGGACCAGTCTACCCATACAAGGACCAGGCTACCCATAAAAATACAAGGGCACTATATATACCCGCGTGAGGACCAGGCTACCCATACAAGGACCAGGCTACTCATAAAAATACAAGGGCACTATATATCCCAGACAGGACCAGTCTACCCATACAAGGACCACTCTACCCATACAAGGACCAGGCTACCCATACAAGGACCAGGCTACTCATAAAAATACAAGGGCACTATATATGCCAGCGTGAGGACCAGGCTACCCATACAAGGACCAGGCTACTCATAAAAATACAAGGGCACTATATATCCCAGCCAGGACCAGGCTACCCATACAAGGACTAGGCTACCCATAAAAATACAAGGGCCCTATATATACCAGCCAGGACCAGGCTACCCATACAAGGACCAGGCTACCCATAAAAATACAAGGGAACTATATATACCAGCCAGGACCAGGCTAGCTCCAGTGCTTCTGATATTATTTGTAGGGTAATCATAAATGTGACATCTTCTTAAATTTTTTTACCCGAATCAAAATGTTGATGAATCCCACAATAAAAGAACAAGCCCAGGACTCTTAACATCAGTGTCCCAAAAGTCACTGCCTTTTTGTTAGTGAAAGGTGGTTTCTTTTAAGCATATCATTTGGCAATACAGAAATATTTTTTCATGATTGAGTCACCAGTGCTGTTATTCTATATGTGGTTGAAAGTCTATTTTTTACATTTGTTGTTAGGTCCGAAATGACTCAAATTGTTGACAGGCCGTAAAACAATACAAAAACAAAAACAAAACATCTATATATATGCGGTAATATTATAACTGGGATTTCCCTCTGTACAGAACGGAGCCAATCGTTCCATTCGTTAGAATAAAATTGTGACCTCTTTTATACCAACACCATGTTCCCTTCAATTGATGTACAATGTATGGTCAATAAGCATAAAGGACAGCTTTACACATTGCCGAGCTCTAGTTTGACTAAAAGAAGCAAGAATAAACTGAAAGACAGATGCAGCGAACATTTCGCATATAAATAATGTTTCAAAACAACAACAGTGCACATGTATACTTACAAAAACCTGACTTCAGGGGTTCCACCGTCCTAATGGTGAAGGTGCTCCCTTTTGGTATTTCTTTTAACATTTTCGCCACCTCAAAATGACGACACCCTATTAAGTTCTTTCCGTCGATTTTTTCTATATGATCTCCTACTGCAATTAAAGGCATTGTGTCCATAATGCTATTTTCCTTAATTCTTTTGATGAACGCGTATCCAGCACCATTGTCTGTGATTGTCAAGCCCAGGGCATCCTCAGACTTTGTAACGTCCAGTTCCTTCGGCCGTCCCTTAATGTGGGCAAAGATGAAATCGTCCAGTCCAATCTGACCGCCCAGCAACTTCGCCATGTCAATCTTGTGTGTGTTCAGCGTACAAAATAAAATCTGGCAAAACAGAAATATTGATATCTCATTAATATATCCTTTGCCTTCATCAAACTGTAAAGCCTCCTATTGTTTGGTCTCGGTTAATTCCCACCCTCTTCACACTGTAATTCACAAATTTTAATTGTTGAATTCATCTATGATATGCACTGACAAATACTCACTGCATATAAAATGGGGTGTATATATTATGTTTTCGACCCAAGTTGAGTTTTTCCCTTCGTTCAAGGTCAGAAAAATTCTGAAGTAAGCATATACTGTATACCGGGAAATTTTCGCTGCAATTTTATTTTCACCTTTTTTTGCCCTCTGTAATTAGGGCAAATTTATTGTTTTAACAAATATTAATAAATAACATAGTATACATAGTTATTAAGTGTGAAGGGCAAGTTTAATATTGGGCGAAAATTGATTTTACCATCACAGGGTGAAAATTTGACTAAGTGAATATTTCCTGGTATACAATATACAGATTATTTTTAATTGACAAGTTTATTTATATCAAAGGCAGACTAAATTTGTTTTCACACTTATTTTTTACCATTACCTACTTTGGAAAGCAGCAGAATTTCTACAGGTATCCGTTACAGATTAGTTTATTTATCCAGCAATAAGCCCATCAATATACAAAATGTATATTGCAAGAAGAAATGCCAACAAAGCTTTTTCATTATCCTGTAATAAGCCCCCTACTTGCAGTCAGAGATTTTGTGTTGATCCTTTGGCTTATTGCAGGATAAATATGGTATTATTTGTCAAACACGAGTCAGTGTAAGTATTTATATTCAGATATTATTTGTTCGCTTTCTCCCACATAAAAATTTCAAAGGTTTCTGATAATTTGTTCATCTATAACGTTATCAAACGTATAAATGCATTTATGTTGAAAATATGTCAAAGTTTGGCAATCGTAACACTGCATGGCTATTTCAGACTTTTAAGCAAAATAATTTTGTTGATTTAATAAACATGGTATCACACTACAAAAGTGGTGCAGTCCTAAGCCTTTTCAAAGCCAAAACCAGGGTTCATGCAGAAATATATACTTTATTCTGTATCATGGTGTATGACTCAACTTATGCAATCTCATTCGAGGAAAATGACAGAAAATCTCAGATTTGCAGATATAGACAGGTACAATTCTATACCAATGTTTCATTCAACTTGTGTGATGGAGTTGCATCAAATAAGTATTTAACAGACTATAGCCTCATTGTACTTCTTTTATTTAAATTTCAACACTGAAACAGACTTCCCCTTATTACATCAAATAAAGAGTTGAAGAATGGCTGCCATTTATTTCTGGTTCCTTATTTATTTTATTAACCTGTCATATTCAGACAAGTACACTGTACCAAGTTCTATAAAACAACAAAAAACTTGTGCTTCCACTAACCCTAAACCTACCCTAGATGTGTATGCCTGAACTTTTTATTGGGCTTTAGAGTAATTTTACAAATAACCATGTATATAGGGTGCTATATAAATGTTTTATATTATTGACAGAACTCCTGCTCTATATTTGTATATAACCAAAGTGAAAATATTTTCGAAGATAAAAAGAAAATGCCTACCTACCGACCCTTTTTTTTAAGAGGATGATAGCAGAAACACATTTGTTTTGGCCTAACACAATTACAATGTACATACCTATGTATACACATTTTACATTCTATGATATTTGTTAAGGTACTGTTTTTGTAAATTTGTCACTAAAAGAATGGACCATAGATTTGTATATGGATCCCTCCATTATCCCGGGGACAGTGTGTCACTTCATCGGGAGCCTATCTGATACTTGTGTACTCAGACTCTGTTGTGAACTGAAATACGGTGTAAGGGTCCTTTGTTTACCCTTTGTCCTTTAACCAGGGCATATCTCATTACTCGGCCACCTACATATGCCAAATTTTGTATGCAAGTACCTCTTTGGAAAGCACAGTGTCCGATACCAAAATCAGGCCTTGTGTTTCACTATACCAACATACAGAGTTATGGCCCTTTGTGGTTTTTTATAGAAGCTTTTCCATAGGTGACCATTATTAGCTCATGTTGGTTACAATATATAAACAAGGAGACAGGAATGCACACGAGTCCAGGCATCATACAGGTACAGATGTTATCTGTGATTGTGTGACCCGCATTGTCACAGATACAAATATACCCAGTGTGTCAGTATTATCTCCTCGAGCCGTTTACTCGATAGAACACAATGACCACTCAACAGTGTTTGACTTTCTGCTTTATTATTCAACATTCCTAACCTCTAAAACCTGACCATGTTAAAACGTTCAATAGCTATAGGCACACTAAACAAGACAATCTGTTTTTGTCATTCTACGAGTGTCCCAGTTCTGGTTTGGCCGTCCTGTATGTGTGATTTAGTGATAAAAATGTTACTAACACTATATATAGCATACCTGTAAAGGTATATCATCAAAAAATAAAAACCTCATTACAAACATGATGTTTTTTGTGGCTTTTGATTATAATAAATGTATATGAACTAAAAGAAATGGATTAAAAATCTAAAGTTCACATAAGAACCACATATGATTTGTAGTTATACCTGTTTGCACATGGTGTCATCCTATTATCCTTATGCCTATATAGCTAGCTAAACTATAGTACATTGCTAACATAGGTAATCACATGCACACTAAATGCCATATGTTGTAGTTCTTCATAAATGTCCATTCCAAATTGACAATCTTTAATATTGTCTAACATGCATTTTTTTTAAAGAACACTCGAAAAACATTTCATGCAACTTCCAAGGAATCGATTTGGAAGGTATTTATATGCTAATGAGCAATTTAAGTTGAAATACTGATAGATTATGTCATATCTATTGTTTGTATATACAGAATCACTCACATGTGTCCGGATATACTGTACAGATAATACTGTTATGTATATTTATCACATGTAATGGTGTAATAAACACTGTGCCTATCGTATGTCTCCACTATCTTGAGTATTTAATAAGACCTTTGACATTACTTCTGCTACAGAATATTTACTCAAGGGCGAGATCTTCGGCAAATAGTTGATGGTAGACTGTTAACTGTAGTCTTATCGACCGACACAATGAGATACTAATTCTACATTTATAGTGTAACTATCTAACAATATCTAACAATACCTACGGAAGTCATTGACGATTACATACATTCTATCATTCAAACCTTAGACAATGATTGACAGTCACCTGATTAGGTATTACTGTCAGTAGACAAGATGTAACAAATTTGTTTCTCCAAGGTTCACCATGTTTCATGAAAGCGAAGCCCAAGTTTAACATGATTAATCGAGGGGAAACAAAGATTTGTGTTACCTCACAGTAAGAACCATAAATATTTGATAATGCCTCAAAAAATAAACAAGGCATCACAAGTGATACAAATTATCCCCTCGCATTCACACATTGTGACATATATGTAAGAGAAAATGAAGTCGCTAGAGCGATGACAAAGGTTTTTTTCTAAAACTAGTAAAAGTGACCTTGACCTTTAACTCAAAGATCAGTAACTTGAAACGTGAACTTGTTCAAGATATTGCCATACCAAACACTTGTAAGAAGTTTCATGAAATTTCGTTGAGGAATGAAGTCTCTAGAGTGATGACAATTTTTTTTCTAAAAATAGTAACAGTGACCTTGACCTTCAACATAGAAACTCGAAACATGAACTTGTTCAAGGTATTATCATACTTCACACTTGTATGGAGTTTCAGGAAATTCCATTGAGGAATGAAGTCGCTAGAACGATGACCAAGAGTGTAACATACGCACAATGTACATACCTCGTAACGTAAGTTAGAGGGGATATAGGATTCCGCCCATATGTACATACATACTAATTGGCAGAATCCTATTTCCCCTTGAACGTACGTAACAATAAGAAAGAAAGAACAATTAAACAATAGTAGAAATGATCGGGTTGACGCACCATTTTGATGCCTGCTTCCATCATTCGGAAATAAGTCGTGGCGGCTTTTGCCAATTTTCTCGAGAGACTCCAAATAATGAAAATATATGATCAAGGAAAAGCGTGGAGAGAGTGGAGCGACATGATGTTTTATGGTCCCATCATATGGCCAGTGTCATCCAATGAGACGCTCTGTTATGAGGATGAGGTATGAAAAAAGCTGTTGTAGTGCCTTTAGGGAAATGACTTCATCGATATATGTACCTCGATTTGCACTTCCAAGACATAAAACATCAAATCAAACACATGACGTACTGACAGACTTCTGTTTGTGTGATAATAATGATGTTAACATGTTCTGATAACAACATTATAATTGTAACAGTCATTGACTGCAACCCGTGTGGGATTATAGAGTCTATCGAATGTAACTGTATCTAGGTGGGATTATAGAGTCGATGACAACAATGGTCGCACATCATGAGTACTACCTGTTATTTAGTTCTTAACCCTGTTCGAATGACACGAAATTATAGCCGCTAAAATGAAGAGTAGTTTGAACTATCTGAGTCAACATCAGCAAAAATCTTGGTAAACAATCAAGTTGTTGGTACGGAACAACGACTGCCTATTGCAATATATATATATGCAAATCTGGAGATGAAAAATGGCATATATATCTTTCTTATATTTACTTACATATTAAATATCTTTTATTACGTTCAATCGCAAAGCAGAGACAAGTATGTAGGCCGCGAAGCAGTAGATGTTTTCTCAAGTATTGACGGAAATTCAATTGTAATGTATCAGAATGCAGAGGGTGGATAGAAACTTCAATTACGAATTAATAGTTTGATCAACCACCTGGTCAAATAATTCTGTTTTGGCACATGTATAATCAAGTAATAAATCGGGAATCGGTGGCCAGATCGTGATTATATAATCAAATTGTTATCACAGTAACATCATGACAATACACCCATGTGTCTGTCAGCAATGTGATGGTAACATTCCACGCTCCATGTACTGTTGGGATATACATGGCCGGGGCCTAAAGATGTTTGACTGGAGCGTGCACATGTTTACAAGAAAGAAACGTGTACAAATTGTCCGACATCGATGACAACAATGGCCGCACATCATGAGTACTACCTGTTATTTAGTTGTTAAACGCTGTTGATTGAAGTCAGTGGCCGGATGGGTGACTGCCCACACGTTACATAGGATAAACCTCATTTAAAGACTTTCTTGTGCAATAACTTGCATCCATGAGGTGGTGTCACTTGCTGATATTCAGGAGTGAAAAAAACTTTTAAAAAAGTTTTTCTTCTGTGACATCATAACATAACGGGTCATCTGACTGTGACCTCATCAAAGTAAGAGTCCCTGAGTGCACATACATGTATCCTGTATCCACAAGTGTTCCATGAGAAACGTATATCTTATATACACCAAAGTCAGAGACAATCATACTTTTCTTAGGAGTATTCTGTAAGCATCTCACACAAATAGTAATTAAGGTTCGTGAATATTTTAATTTATGACTGAATATTCAATTATTTTTTTCTCAAATTATTGATTTTCTGAAAACTCAGCATTTTTTCTGGAAACTACACAATATTGGTATGATGCACAACTCAGGCCGGGCGCCAGATATTGTGTATTTTACTTGATATGTCCAAGGGACAACATTACATAGCAGAGGGAAAATGCACAGCCAGACCAGGATTCAAACCCAGGACCTCTGAACTGTGGATGTACGTTCTAACCAATTGAACTACATATATACCAAGTGTTACCAGCAATCGACCCTGTCTAGCTCCACTACACCAGTCTACTGTATATCTGAACTATTTTATTTCTACCTTTTCGTTACATTTATTACTGAAAGCATCGACTGTTTTGGTATCTAGTACAAATACGTAGTGGCTTAATTTTGTTTATATCTTTGATCTACATCTACATAATAATGACCACCTTCATCTATTTGAAGATCATGTCATGTGATAGTGGGTGCTAGGCCAAGAGAAGAACAGATAAAAGATAGTGAAAATGAATATTTATAAAGTATGGGAGTTAGAATTATTTTTTGTTTAGGGACAGTTTAAAGCAGTCAGAAGAGGTAATGGGGGTTATATCTGGAGGCAGGTTATTCAAGTCTACAAGGGAAAAAGGATTGTTGTCGTACCTGTGTTCTACATGAGAGTGTTTGATGTGAGTTCCAGTGTGCGTTGTCTTGTGTGGCGGGATGGAGGTATGAGTTGGTCTTTTCTTATATTGACTTTGTCATGGATAGTTTTGTGTAGTGTTGTCAGTCGCATGACTCTCCTTCTGTCTTCAAGTGATTGCCAGTTAAGATGTTGAAGCTGTCACCAACACTGGAGGTGTTTCTAAATTTGTTTGCGACTAATCTGGTTGCTCTACACTGCACCATTTCTATTTTGCTTATGTCTGTTTTAGTATAAGGGTCCCAAACTTCTATATATGTAACAGTTCGGTAATATAATGACATCTACTTTGTACTTGTAGCCAGGATATGTATTGACTTGATGAATGGAATTTTACACAATGTCAGTACTTCCTGCTTTCCTCTGGAGTAATTAGAATCAAACGATTCTTAATTATCTCAAACAGGTAGTACCATATATATAAGAACACGTTTCCACCACTTACATCTAGACTAGGGTTTAAACAGCCATAAAATAAACTCCGTGAACTCATGATCACGACTGATGTAGACTGTGAAAGATTACGCTAACTAGGTAGTTATATACTCACATCACTAACGTCCATATCGTACGCGTCTGCTATTTTCTGGTACAGTTCCTTGACATTTGTGAACCCGGAAATGATACCAGTGGGACTACCATGAGCCTGCTGACAATGGAACACTAACTTTGGCCTCGGAGGGTCCACCGGCTGGCTCCGAGGTGCCGATGTTCCATTTGATTCAGGTGGAGCAGGTTGTTGATTGCTTGGGCGTTGTTCGTTTGGTTCTGGGGGCGATCTTGCCGTTTGTTGGTTTTCAACTAACGTTTTATCCTTCTTCTTACCAAAGAGGGGCATTTTGAAGTCTAATGTCACTTTTTTCACAGACCGAAAGTCTCTCCAGATCGTCGGAAAACCATAAAATATTACAGGTAACCCTTGGAACAGGATACACCTTGAAGGTATGACAAATGTAGGTGAAACGGAAATACATTCACCTATCACAAACAAGGTGTTTAAAACTCGGTTCCCACTTCCGTTCTAATAATGCCTTTATCATTCAATATTTATTTCGTTCAATAACAAAATGAGATAATATTTCCATTTATTCATTCTTATCTTATTGATAATATACTATTTACATGTGTATATATCACATGTATGCGTAAGAAATTAGCAACAAAATGCATTAGGAATTGACACCATAACCCGTCAGCGTCACTTTACCTGTAATTTTATTGGATGAAGTAGGGGCACGCAATGGGAGATTTTACCGGAACGAAAGAAACCAGAAGCGATTTAGACAAGAGATCATTTTCATTTCAAATATTTTATTGAAAATAATCAAAGTTTAATTTGCTTGTGGAATTAATGTCTCACATATGTTCTGATAAAATGTCGTTTTTGATTACAAAGTTTGGCCACAATTTTCGTTTGACGTCATCATATTTATATATACATCGATCACGATTAATTTTAATACAAACAACAATTTATCACAATAAAGGGTGATTGTTTACAACAATATAGCATGAATTAATGCATACAAAGGCTAGTGGGGCACATGGACAAAATGTACTCCAGTTCATTTCTATCAGAGACATGTCTCTGCTTCGATCGAGTGTTACTTTATAAATATTATTTTAATTAGGCTTGAGTTTTTTCTCAATATGAGCTAGGACATGTACAGTAATCAATAATTCACTAAGACTTGATTTGCATTTAAGACACATAGAGACACTTGTAATCTAGGAATCGCATGACAATGCTTCACCAGATATATATACTACTACACTTGCTTTAGTGTGTCTTTGGCTTCACGTACGATTCGAACTGTATCAGGCAGTCTTGAACATAGTAACAAATGAAGAAGAATGTACTCCTTCGGGGGGATAATTACTCAATGCATCACTAAGAAAACATTATAACCATTTCGAACATATTTTTTGAAAAAATATAATAAAGATTAAATAAATATCACTCCTAACATGTCTGGACGTATCACGGAATTAGATGTTCTAAGTCCGTGGTTCGTATATGCCCTTAAGCCCTTAAAAATTAACGATTGTTTATACAATAATACAGTTTTATGAAATGGAAGCTAGGCGCCAATCCTCTATATAAACTTAATAATTAAATAATTTAAGCATTACGAGCAATTTCTGATTGGACTTTATTTGTATATACGTCTCTGATTACATGTAATCTATATACGTCTCTGCTTTATATGTCACTGTTTCAATCGGAAATTGCTCGGGTCTTTCTGTCATGCTGAAATTTCCGAATGATTTCCAATAAACGTTCGTAAGAGTTGTGAGATTTAAAGAATGTAAGAGTAACGAGTTTAAAGATTATTGACCGATTTATTGTATCTGTAAGCAATTGGCTAGAGAGGCTGTGGTGTCCAGTGTCCTCATCTGGTTGAAGTCACTAAGGGTCAGTTTGGACAGCACACGTGCGTTAGAGGTCCCGAGCAAGTTAGATCGGTACAGTTTAGGTTTGATGTGGCTGATAAGGTTTGAGGAAAGCTTTGTTTCGGCCAGTTTCGGTTTTGATGTTTGGAGTGTCGGACGTTTTTGAGGAGACTCTAGTTTTGGGACAAATTATTTGTATCAGCTTAGTGTTGTGTGGGAATATGCGAGTGAAGTCCACGTGAATGAAGTGTAATGATTGCCCCACAATAGTTTAGACTCGCATTGTTAGTTTTAGATACGTTTGTGTTTAGAGACTCGCACCTGTTGTATGTGGACATGTACATCACTTGTGTAAATAAACTGTAAATATTGTAAATCCTTTCGTCTTTGATTTGAACCCCGTCACAATTCCATGCTAACGAAGAAACCAGCTTCAAGCTAAAATTTCTCACGGTACCAACATTTAGTTTCATGTATCATGAGCCGTCTTTGACAAAAAAAAACATCCCAAGAGATAAAATTGACCATTCATTTCGGTATGGAACCTAGTTATTTACAAACATACTCCCCAGTAACATGGTTATCTACGTGAAGGTACAGAACGAGACACAGCGGGTTACCCACAATGGTAGAACATACACAAAAGACTTACTGTTAAAATGATTTTTTTGCGGTATAGAAATGTTCGCGTTTTTCGCAATTAGTAAATTTACGCGAAAATATCAACACGCAAATATATATTAATGGATTATAGGTAATTCTACCACGTTTGCGGTGTAGAGCCATGCACTTCTCATTTCTTCTCAAACGTATGCATTCCGTTTCCCCCATTGTTACCTCAAAGCAGCGTCAAAAATTGATACACAACATGAATATCGTCTTCATTGACAAAAATAAAACTGACGAATTGAAACTGCGTTTATTTAGTCATATTTTTTATCAAGTAGTAATCTATCATCCTTCATATCCAGGGGTTACGCTCACTTACGTTCTTTCAGAGAGCGTAAGTGAACCGCGTAACCCATGACTAGTAGTGTTACGGTTAGTTTGTGTCGTTCCAAAAATACGAATATTTGTAAAGAGGTGCGACTTTGCTCTCATTAGTCCTTATTCCAGTGATAAATTATCAAAACTTCACTTTTGTACAATTTTTTTTAGAGGACTTTTTTGAACTTTTGAAAGATCCATATGCATGGCCATATTCTTACAAGAGACTGTCTTTTTTATTTATTTAATTATGAATAGCTTAAGAGTCCGTACTGCAAGCCATTAAAAAAAATGGCAATGTGAGTGAAATTCAAATGGAAAATTAATTAACTATTTAAAACGATAAATGATATCGTGTTATTGATTTCCGCGCACTTAAAAAGCGATTTCGTACTCATATCGATTGATATTGCGGGTGACTGTTATGGACATGTACACAATCTACTAATAGAAACAAAAAACTAACAACAGAGAACAGTATTTAAAAAAAATCAGAACATTTTTTTTAACAAATTTCTCCTATCGGAAGAAGCCGTCATATGTTTCCATGTGTCTATTTTGATTTAGTATTCAAAGAAAAATTATTTGAATACACTAAAAAGAAATTCTCTCAAATTAATTATCTAAACAAATTTTAAAAAATCGACATTTTTATGGATTAAGCTCTACATGATTATGTCAACTTGAACGAATTCGTGTAATTTTATAAATTTACTTATTTAGTTATAATAGAATCTGTTGTTTATTTTTTTGTGCAGACTTATATCGGTTTTGGTTGGTGGTAAGTTATATCTCATTATATTTTTTTTAAGATTGGTGAAAATTGGAAGTTCGTTGCACTACTTAAGGTTTACGTTTCATTGCAAACTGTGTTTATAGAATGTCTCCTTCGCTCTTCGGGAGTTGAAAAAAAATTGGCGAGGAGATGTGGCCTCATTTGCATACGACATTTTCGTACGTTTGTCAGACTACAAAAATGACCGGTTCATGAATGAAACGATTCACTGGGCTTTTTCAGGTATGTGTCCATTTTGAGCAAGATAAAAAGTGTATTAAGCACAACTGCATAGATCTAGTAGTTTTATGTTTTCCAGACTTCCGGTAATTTTTGTGTCAGTTTACAGACGATGGCCAAATGTCTAGAATACCCTTGTGTAGTGGCCAGCAGGTCAAGTAGTTACGAGATATAGCGTGATAAAATGGCTACGCGGAAATATATATCGCGCGGAAACCTATGACAGACACGTGGTTTCTGAGAGGAACTCTTTTGAAAGACGTTACGTCAACCCTTAAGTAACTTCTTGTTTGTTCAAATGACATTTTACATACAAACCTACATTTTCCGAAATTTAGACATTTTCATAAATGAATGTGTTCAAATATTAACCAGCGAAAGGCTGGCCATCACGGTACATATCATCTTTTATTTTTAACAATACCAGCGACATCTTTTCCCTTTTTTAAACGTTGAGGGTCGCTTATGTACACTATCCTGTGAACAAGATGGCGAGCGTAACGCAGTCTCCGCATTGGGAAACGGTTGGAAAGGCTAAGAAAAGTGGCAAAAGCCAGATTCCACACCTTACCCGGAACGAGAAAAAACAATTTATCGACAATATGCCGAGAATCGAAGCAAACAGTAAGTAAAGAGTATACGAACGGTTGCAAACTTTAGTCTACCGGCATTTCGACAGTTTCGTCAACGTCATCAACTTACTTTCACTATATTGTGCAACTTCAGTCAACATGTGTTTTATTGGTCTATTATTAATAAGTATCGTTATTGCATATGATTTGTGATTCATAATGTGTGTTTTAATGAACAAAATTCTGTAAAAAAAAAAAAAAATGAGTGTTATTTATGTCATTATTTCAAGTTTTTGTACGGTTCAGTGCGGAGTGACACATTGCACAGGACAGAGATGTACAGCACAGCCTGACGTTACTGAGCAGTAGACGTCATTTTCCCATTGAATCGTTTATTGAATTAACTTTTCTTGATTTTTAATTTCTCATTTTGATGAGAATTAGAACACCAACACAGATAGAGAATTATATTAATAATTATAATACAGCTCCTTTTATCAGATTATTAACCATATGCCGTTGTCCCCAACCTGCTTAGGTCCATATGGTAATATAAGCTTTTGAAATATAACGGGTTTTTTTTTTTTTTGATTTATAACCATAATGAGTTAATTTGCCACAGCATTTCCCAGCAAAATCATTCTTGTTGGTCTAACGTTAGATGGTAGGGCACAAAGTAAGAGAAAACCGAAGTACCGACATAAACCTAAAACGGATAACTTTTTGCAAAAATACTTATAAATAAATATGTCAGCAAATCAGTTATAACAATGATTTAGTCTTATAATAGATGACCATGCAACATTTTTTGTCTACAGATGATTAGTTTTTATGTTCAAATAGCACAAGAAAACGTAATTCAAACTCAAATGTCAGTGTTTTGATCACGTTTTAAAAAAATGGTGCGTGCAATGACTATGCATTCTGTTTTGGACTATAGGAATAAATTCACACTATACAAATACTTTTTGTCATATAAATTCTAAATGTCATCGTAAAATGTTAATATGCTGACAAAAAGTATTCATTTGAAGCGTAAGGCCAAAAAAAATATATAGTCTGTTTGGGGTTGCATTGGCAAAAAAAACTAGGGTAGGTAGGTCAGATTTTTTGTTTTTTGTTTTTGTATATTTTTGGTCATGTGATTATGACCCTACTATTGTATGTAAAACAAAGAATTACATAAACAAGGTTCATTTGGAGGCAAATTGTACTCCATATGATGACATTTATCACCAACAAGGAGCTGGAAGCCATTTTGAAAGGCAAGGAACCTTCCAAAAAATTCGAAAATCAGCGTTTTTTTGTGGGTTTTTTTATCAAAAAGTTTTGGGTCAGGGGTAAAAAGCTAGGGTCGGTCAGGAACCCTAAACAGACACCTTTTTTTTTGGCCTAAGATACTGCAAAATTCAAGCCTTGATCCGATTTGGGTCTTGACATTCGCAAATACCGGAGACCCTGATTGGTTACTTCAGAATGCTCTATAAATATCTCAAGTGTGCTAATTTCGTTTGCAAGAACACCCATCAATATTCTTCCTTTGATACAAGCAATGAACCATAAATAAATATAATTCCTCCTCAGATTTTTCAATAATTAAATAAAATGATGGTTTGGTGATCCGTTTTGGGTACTGTCACCTTACATGGAAATGCATAGACATATACCCATATCATCTTCGGATCAAGACATATTGGTGAAGTGCAAGTGTACATGTGTTATCCAGTATCCACTGCGCCACTTAACCACCCATGTTAGTTTTACACAAACATGTAGAACTAGTCAGTAGGAAAAACCTGGCCTTGGTGCAAAGACATTTACATGTAAAGTCAACAGACCCAAAACCAATTCATACATACATTCCAACAGAGTCCATTATCGTTCAGTGTGTATGGCCATAACATACGTGTGAAATACTTGACAAAACAAACCTGATTTTTCTCATGCAGTTGTTCCACTGGCACTATATTGTGTCAGTTGACAGCGGAATACAGGCAGTTTCTCCTAGAAAAAAATTGGGAAGCCAAAGCCTGAAAGGGATACGTTATTGCAGCTTTGAAAAAGTGTTTTAAGTAATTTTGCAGTAGTTATCAAAAGCATTTGCCGTATGGACTCGTGCTCCATGTTCTAAACTTTGATCTGAAACTGAAGTTATAAGGGTTTTAAGCTATGACACTACCGGTAGGTAGCTGGAATTTATAAATTAAGACTGATCAAAATAAGTCTTCTCTGATTGTTGTATTTTGATTTTTTCAGAACCACTAAAGGAATCTGTGACCATGTATGATGCGTTTTTGGAAAAGGAAAGGAGGGAGGAGCTAAAAGCTAGCAGAAGCCATGAGAAGTCCTCCCCGTCTAGCAGGGACCAAAACGGTAAAGCTGGTGGTGACAGGAAAACTGTGCAGTCGAAAAAGAGAAAGCCGGACCAGGACAAGAAGAAACAAGTGGACTATGCTGAGGCTATAGCTGCTGTATGTGTTAAAATGTAGTGTAACTACTAACTAGTATCTGTGTCAGTGGTGTGGTATATGTATATTTTCCCCTGATGAACCTCTAAAGAGGAGAAAGCAAGTTAGGAAAGTCGAAGAATCTCTGGTCTTTTGTTTTTATATATATATATATATTATAAATCAGAAAAAAGATCCTTACGGACAAAGAAATATTATAAAAAGAAAAATTCTCAACAACGAATCTTTAGTACTTTCATCTCTTCTAGGAGATTCTTCAGACTCAATATATATATAAAGAGGATCTGGCATAAGTAAATATTTTGGATTTTTCATGTTTGCGATCCTCTGGCGAGTAACATGAATCTAATATGAAGGGAAACTTAGGACAGATTCTTTTTATCATATGATACAACGTAAACTGTATAAGTGTGACCTGAAACGAATATTTTGCACTTGGCCGTCTCTGAAACAATGAAAATTGCATCCGCTTCACAGTGACGTCACATTGATTGTTCCTATTCGATTGTGACGTCATTTATGGAGTGATATTACACACGTTACATAAATATAATTCATGTGATAGTTTTATGGCAGGGCATAACACAGTATTCATATGATAAATATACCTATGTTATGTAAATATGTTACTAGTAAGTATACATTACAGTGGAGGTATGTTTTACCTGTGTGTAGTAGATTTGTTAGATGTTCCCGGTATGTACATTGGTATTCCCCGTCATATTCATTTGCAATGAGTTATTCTTTTCCTTTTCCAGTTTTGTTTGTTTCCATCTAAAAAAAAAAACATTATTAAAGATTTCTTCGATTAAAATGATTTTTTTTCTATAGATTTGTTGACAAAAAAACAACGAAAAATAAAGTCAGAAGATAACAATAATTGTATCAGCTCTAATAATGGGTTAAACACATATCGGAATTTTCTGAACACTTATTTTCCAGATTACAAAGGAGGATGTGAAGTCAACCTTGACTCTAACCCAGACACGGTTCCCTGACAACCGGGAGGTGTGGCTCAAAGACCTGGCCTCTTTCCTGAACCTTGAATTGGAAAATGTTCCGGAGTCCGATCCTGTCTTCACCAACAAACCAAAAGGTGGGCCTAACAACAAACAATTATAATCATTTTTCTTTACTTTGTTCGTGGGTTTTTACTTTTAAACAATTCATTATTGTATATTGCAAGATACATAATTGCTTAGTTATATTTTTACTGAAATGTTTATATTAAGTATTTTGTAATTTCAAAACCATCGTTATTAACAATTTCTGTTTCAAAGAGTTTGTGTAATTTGTACAAAAAGATATTTTATATTTCTTTTATCCATTCATTTAAGGGAACCTGCCTTTGATATTGAAATGTCATATAAAATATTAGATAAATGAATTAACAATAATAAATTTCAGATTTTCCTCTCTGCCACCTTGATCGGAAATGTCAACAACCAATTACAGCTGTGATCAGGCAGGCTTCCCAGGACACCATGGAGCACATGTTCTATCACTGTGTCAACACCATGCTCACCGAGCTGAACAAGGGTAAGGGTCTCAGAAGGCTGTTAATATTGATCAAGGAAATGTTAGATCATACATATAAATGTATGTTAATGTATTATAGGATTAAAAAATATAGCGTATATACCGTCTATCAGTATTCCAGAGAAAACTGTTAAAATACAGAGCCGCTTTCATGTATCTGATTCAACTAGTTTGTCTGTTTTTAAATGAAACATTTTCGGGTATAAATGCTGGCAGACCTGCAAAAGTTTATACAGGCCTTGCAAGGTTTTGTCACAGCTCTCCTCCTGAAAGTAGCATAAGATTACTAGGTCCGACCTTATTTCGTAAACAAACAACTCTGGTTCAACCGTTTGAATCGCGATAAACGAACGCGACCCTGCATTCTGTAAAAGTGTCTCAACCTTTGAAGTGATTCTCATTGGGTCTTCAGGTGCTACTGCTTGAATCAATCTGACAAAAAGGCTGAATCATAATCGCAAGCCATTGAAGTCTGGTAAGAATAATTCCCTCTGTGGTGCTTTATAATACATAAATTCATATACAATCAATACAATTGGAGGAATTGGAGGCAGAAGCCACCTTTAATGGGAGGTACTTACTATTAGTCCTATGCCACCTAGCTAAATACTTCCACATGCTTGTGCTAAAACACATTACTTCAATTTGTTTGACGGCAAGTTTTCTAGTCAAAGAGTAATAAGAGTACTTTTAATTAAACATGTTCTTTTTTTGTGTGTGTTGACAGGACACTCCACTCTTGGGTACCGTATCTTTATTCAGCTGCTTGTTAAAGTCAGACCCGATGTCGCCTTGTCCAAACTTCCCCAGGTTAGCATTGATATTTTTCATTTATTTTGATACATTGATAGGCACTTGTATCTCTAATGCTTGAATTGTTATATTAATCAATCTTATAAACACCAAACATATTTAACCCATGTTCCATGGGAGGAAAACCAAAACAAATTGGGGGTGGGGGGGGGGGGAGAATTTTAAAAGATCCACCTGTTGTACTCTATGTGATTGTAATAAAGCAGAGTGTAGTTATTATTTTTAATGTTTCAAATTATTTAGGGCAGACCTACCTTAATTCAAAATTCAAAAAGAAATTAATCTGCATTTTTTCACAGCATGCTAAAAATAAAAGAAGAAATTGTCTTCTATAGAGTTCAGGTTTCAATATCAGTAGCATGGAGTCAATTATTTTAAAGGTGTATTGCTGAAAAATACTAATTCAAGAGACATTTCCTTTTCTTGTGCTGCTTTGTGTTATTTAGCATCATATTCTAAATATTTTTGATTTTCCAGTTTTTGGAGCTCTTGAAGACCAACCAGAACAGGTCCAGTAGATGCTTGACAATACTGTGGTCACTAGGGCAGTGTGGTCACTTTGATCTCAAATGTGGACTGAGAAGTAAGTGTCAACAGTTAAAAAAAAAGTATTTCAAAACATAAAATTGACTGCTGTATTCAAATACATCTGATATTACAATGCATGTATGCCATTTACCGCCTCATTTTAAAGGGACATCACGTGAAAAGGCGTTTTTTTTTTTTAATGAATGTATGTATTGTATGCACTTCCACTTATGTTACCTCGCTATCCCCATATTCATAGTCCGTTCCAAATGTCCAGTTTGACCACTTGAATTGTTCGGGAAAGCCATGCTAAAAATAGCACCGATAACGTCACCTGACTAGGCAGTAAACACAAGTGGTGCGAGCGAGATGAAACGGTTTCCAAAGGGGCCTGCAGAGAGGGGCTGTCGGGCAACTGCAACCTCTTACCGCACTATGAAACCAAGTTATATGATTTCTAAGTCCGTATTCAAACTTATTGAACCGTAATTATTCATCATTAGAAGTTAATTGCACACCTGCCAGTGTTCAGAATTTAAATTTATGTAGCTTTAAACATAAATTTGTTGCCAATAAAATTAAACAAGGGATGGGGCACAAGTTTTTACAACTTATCACAGCCTTCACCCGTCATACATTTACAATTTAATGTCAACAATGATAATAGGCATAAACATGAAGTAGATATATTTAAATATACATTGAATTTACGGGGCTAAACACCTTCCCTACACCAAGGGACAAACCTTTCTGATTTTTTTTTTTATATATTGCCGGGGCAGAGGAGGCCGGGTATTCATATAAGTACTAATTTAAATCTTGCATGTAACAACAAAAATAATCGTTTAATTCAGCAATATAATAAAATCAAACTATTTCATTGAACCCGGTAATATTATTAATTATGTAAATACACGGACTTAGATAACACGTATCTCGGTGACCCAGAAAATACGCCGTGGGCCATCACAACAGTTATCCCTTGGAAGGCCTCATGGCAAAATCAAACTAACCAGTCACTTATCCCTTCCTTTCGCATAAACCACTGTAAACTCTCTCCAATACATGCCCATTACCATACTGAACTAAGTTTATCTGTGTTCAAACTGTTACAAAGATACTAGCGAGCTTAATAGTTTTAGATAATTATTCATAACATAAACAGCGCCAGCATTTCTGTCGATTCCATTTCAGCTTAACCGGCTATCCGGAAGAATACATGCACCGTACTAACTGCTACGGCAGTTATTTTCTCCTTTGAATACTGCCCACCTGCAATAATGATTCCGTAACGTACTCCTTGCGCTATCTTTTGACCATTTGGCAACTTTTCGTTGCGTAGCTGACACGGTACAACACTTTTCTTTCGCTTACTTCACACGGCGAGTCATTTTGTTTACAAAGAAATGGAGTGCTATGCGCATGCGCTGGTAGAGGGAAATCCCTGAACAAAACGTTGGTCAGACAGGTAGAAATACCGATGATTTTCTCAGATTTAATCATTTTTATGAATCTATTTCAGCCAAATCCGATTGTTATTTTCCATAAGGAGTCTCACTTGATATGTTTATGTAGTATTTGAAAAAAAGACAAAAAATAAAGTTACTTCACCGTGATGCCCCTTTAATGACATAATACCAGTGCTGAATATCAATTTAGTAGGATTGAATAGTATATTAGTAGATGCAGGCATTGCTGCCTCTATATCCACATCAATATAACTTGAAATACATTGAAATCACTGAATTCTTAAATTACAAGTACAATTGTTTTGTTCACTCATATATTTGAAAATAAATATCACTGCACAATATTCCATTCTCCTAACAACAACTTCAGAAAAAGCAGCATGAAGGCAAGTTACTATGTATTACTGTCCATAAAAAAACACAGGATCAAGTAAAGCACTGTGTTGGTCGGTAGTTGTAAATTAATTTCTCTCAAATGCTATGGTGGTAAGGTGGAATGTCATTCATGTTTCACCAAGATGGCTGGGGTTTGATTCCTATATCGGGAATATTGCCACAAAGGTGGTGATAAGACCTTTTAAAAAGTCCAAATTTTTACGTGGTTGCCTGCTGGACTCGCACCAGATTTCTCCTAGTGTCCTTCCACCTTAAAACACCAGTGCTCTTCCATCCAGACCTTGCAGAAAAAATTTGATGTAAGATGCTAAAACATGTTTCACAGTTGTTATTAAACACTCAGGTGGACATTTTGGGGAATGCACTTAAAAGCAGTGGTAATTGTAATATTAATTGGTGAGTGTTGTATTACATGTTGGAAGTATAACTGACTTGTATTGTGTTCCAGTGTGGATTGAAGTGATGCAGCCGACCCTGAAGGTGCGACCAGTAGCCAACTATTGTGTGGACTACCTGGAGGAGCTGCTAGAGTAAGTGAAGGGCTGGCACTACCATCAGATGGTGAAGACTTACATCATGTTTATATATATTTACATTTGCGCAGCAACCCACAATATGAACATTACCAGCAGAAATGCATTTCATTCGAGTATGAATGCATAAACTCTCGTGACGTAACACATGGTTTACTTATGACGTCATATATTAACCTTGTTCAATGAGTCTTGTCGCTTTGATTGGGATAACATGGAGAATGCCCCTGCGTCAAAAGTTCAAATGACTACGGTTAATTATTGGCGCCAATTTGATTTAAATAAGGCTGTTTCGCCATTGCGTTTGAAGGACGACGCATATACAAAATGCAGTAAATGCATTGATTATTTTAGAACAAATAAATTAAACTATATGGGTGTAACCGATTTGCATTCATATCGCATAAAAAAAAACCAAAAAACGCTGCTCATTCCTTATATGATGTTGTACATTTTGTTGTAGAAATCTTAACATTCAGTGGTTTGAATCTGAAGCATACAAGCGTTTTCCAGTTAACAATTATTTCAGTTTGCGTTATTTTTTTGATAATCTATATGAAATTTTCTGAAATAAGCAAATTAGCCATATAGACCTTTCGCTTCTTCATACCTGAGACAGCGTACACATACCGGTACCTATAATTGGAGTGGTTGTTAAATTATAACATTTTGTTGTAGGGATAAGATGACCCTGAGCTCTGTGTATGGAGTGGTGGTTAAATTATAACATTTTGTTGTAGGGATAAGAAGGACCTGAGCTATGTGTATGGAGTGGTGGTTAAATTGTTAGATTTTGTTGTAGGGATAAGAAGACCCTGAGCTCTGTGTATGGAGTGTTGTTTAAATTGTTAATTTTGTTGTAGGGATAAGAAGGTCCTGAGCTCTGTGTATGGAGTGGTGGTTAAATTGTTAATTTTGTTGTAGGGATAAGAAGGACCTGAGATCTGTGTATGGAGTGGTGGTTAAATTGTTAGATTTTGTTGTAGGGATAAGAAGAACCTGAGCTCTGGGTATGGAGTGGTGGTTAAATTGTTAATTTTGTTGTAGGGATAAGAAGGTCCTGAGCTCTGTGTATGGAGTGGTGGTTAAATTGTTAGATTTTGTTGTAGGGATAAGAAGAACCTGAGCTCTGTGTATGGGGGGGTGGTTAAATTAGAACATTTTGTTGTAGGGATAAGATGCCCCTGAGCTCTGTGTATGGAGTGTTGTTTAAATTGTTAATTTTGTTGTAGGGATAAGAAGGACCTGAGCTATGTGTATGGAGTGGTGGTTAAATTATAGCATTTTGTTGTAGGGATAAGAAGAACCTGAGCTCTGTGTATGGAGTGCTGGTTAAATTATAACATTTTGTTGGAGGGATAAGAAGGACCTGAGCTCTGTGTGTGGAGTGGTGGTTAAATTGTTAATTTTGTTGTAGGGATAAGAAGAAGCTGAGCTCTGTGTATGGAGTGGGGGTTAAGTTGTTACATTTTGTTGTAGGGATAAGAAGAACCTGAGCTCTGGGTATGGAGTGGTGGTTAAATTGTTAATTTTGTTGTAGGGATAAGAAGGACCTGAGCTATGTGTATGGAGTGGTGGTTAAATTGTTAGATTTTGTTGTAGGGATAAGAAGACCCTGAGCTCTGTTTATGGAGTGGTGGTTAAATTATAGCATTTTGTTGTAGGGATAAGAAGACCCTGAGCTCTGTGTATGGAGTCATCACTGTCCGGGAGTACTTCTACCTGCTGGATCTCATATTTGGGGACCGTCAGATGCCTGGGGACCTGAGTAGAAAGCTTCAGACAATCTACCCAGACATCAAGGTAAAACACATGGTCAACTGTATACCTTGGAGTTGATCTGGGTTTCATAGACATGAAGGAACACATGTTCAAGTTACCTACACAGAAATGTCCAGCAGCTGTATATAACCTTGCTGAAGATGTTGTTGTTTATATAGGTGTCTTTTCCGTTTCTAGGGTGAAATACTTCTCGTCATCATTTTGATATTGTTTGTAATGTGATTAAGATAACCAGAAAGATGTATGATGAAAAGGAGAGATACATAAAATGTGAATATCGGTATTACCAACACCTTGTCTATGTCTTACAGATGATTGTGTACGGCGGCACTACAGCTAACATGAGAAACCTGTTCCCGTCCTACCTGACCAGGGTTACTACCAGCACTTCTCGTCTGATGATGACTGAGGTAAGTTTGAACTCCTCACACAGGCTGGAAATCCTATCCGACATCTGGCATGTATAACAATGTGATACAGGCAAACCCGCAATAAAAGCCACATCTGTATAGCATACACCTGTCTGTAAAGACCACCTCTGTATATCATACATCTGTCTATAAAGACCAACTCTTATAGCATACACCTGGTCTGCTGGATAACCGAACTCGGTAGTGAAGCGGACAAAAAACCTATCTATCAATCAATCAATCAATCAAGCATACACCTGTCTGTAAAGACCACCTCTGTATATCATACACCTGTCTGTAAAGGCCACCTCTGTATATCATACATCTGTCTGTAAAGACCAACTCTATATAGCATACACCTGTCTGTAAAGACCACTGCTGTATAGCATACACCTGTCTGAAAAGGCCACCTCTGTTTATCATACATCTGTCTATAAAGATCAACTTTATATAACATACACCTGTCTATAAAGACCACCTCTGTATAACATTCATCTGTCTATAAAGGCCACCTCTGTAAATCAAACACCTGTCAATAAAGACCATCTCTATATCATACACCTATCTATAAAAGCCACCCTTGTATATCATACACCTGTCTATAAAGGCCACCTCTGTTTAGCATATACCTGTCTATAAAGACCACCTCTGTATAGCATATGCTATGCATATCAATAAAAAGGTCAGCTTTAAAGCATGTAGCTTTCTATAAAGGTCACATATGTTTAACATGTACCAGTATATTGAACACCTCTGTATAGCAAATCCTGTCTATAAAGGTCAGATCTGTATATGAAATACCTGTTAAAAATCCCAGCTCATTTTGGATTAACTAGTAGTGTGAGTATGGTAATGTTGCATGTCGCTGTGTCACTCTCTCGTTCATATTTTGACTAGGTTATTTAATATCCGGCCTCTCACTCCCTTAATCTTGAATCTTCTTGAGTCCAGTATAATCGGAACACTTTTGTAGAGTTTGCTGTTTGTTTTTATTCACTTCTATGTAAGTGCTCACAGTGTGATGTGTGGTTAAGCTGATTTAGTTACGGCTTTCCAACTGTCTGTTCTCCTTCAAGGTTATTTTTATACGATTTGTTGATGTTTGTTGTAGCTGATGTCGAGCCTGGCATACTGTCTGTCCTCAGATGAGCAGTGTTACAGTGTGTGGGTCCAGATGTACACCAAGTACATTCAGCAGTCAAGGTAATACTGACAAGTTCACAGCTTCATATTTTGAAAATTTTAAAATGCTGTTTACATTAAATTTTTCATCAGAATATATATGTAAATATGAATAGAGCGTTTAAAAGTTTTGATTCCTGGTTTTTTTTCCTCCTTAGCATGTTAATGCAGCACTTGCTTGATACCTGGAATACCTCCAGCAAAACATTGGACAAGAAGCTACTAAAGAAAACCCTTCGTTCTTTCTCCATCACCAATGATGAACTGGCCTCAAAAGGCAAATCAAGCATAGAAGGACTGGAACAATGCTCTATCGTGTGCAAGGTAACCATCACTCTGACTTATCTCCCTTTAATCAGTTTTGGTTGTAGTCTGTGTACCTTACTGATTATAAAATACTTTGCACTTATCACATATTTGAATGTTGGTATAAATAGATAAAAAAATAGCTTATGTTTGATATTATTTTTAACATTAACAGGAACTTCAACAGAAATTGGATCAGGCTCGGTTTCCATGGGGATGGCTGATGTTTTTCTTTGTTTCCTTGGTAACCGCAATTGTTGCCTATGACATTTACTTCAGCTCTTCCATTAAGGGTAAGTATTACTGAGATCCTGCATGGAAACAGATCTTAGCATGTCCTGTTTATGTATAGATCATGTTGAACTCTGTTGTGATAATGAAATTAAGAAATGAACATACATGTAGTGATTTTTTTTTTTTAATCTTTCCCCACCTTGGGGGTAAGACAGAAAAATCCCGACCCAAGGGCAAAGACTCTTACATGTCTAGCCCAAAGCTTTTCTGAGGACAGACATTTAAGGATCTTACCCTGAGGGTTGAGGTTTTTCTGCCTTGCTCCTAAAGAGGGGGATGAATATTTTTCTTCCACATCAAATACAAGTGGTAATTTCATGAAAAGCTAATGTGGAATTCATAACTTCCAGCAAGTTGTAAACAGTCTGTAAATGTTTAAGCGTATAAGATGTTAACCAATATGACTGTTTTAGGTCAGCATTACCGAAAAGGATTGAATATGAAACTATAATTTGAACGTGATATATATGTGACAATATTGTAGCGTCCCGGACCATGCAATTTCTGGAGGATTATGGAATCTTGGGATTTACAGAACAGGTCTGGGGACGGGTTCACCTGTATACTTCCATGGCATATGGGTATGTATACAGTTATGTGTAATACATTAATTCTATACATATGTAGCATACAGTGTCAGTTAAAGTAACAGTGAAGTCTGTTTGTACCAATATATCTTCATTACTTATGCTAATGAAGCAACAATTTCGATGTGATAAGATCAAAACCGTAATTTGACATAGGAATCATTGCAATTGTACATATAAATAAAATTCAAATGTACAATTATTTTAATCATCACACATGAATTAAGTTTCTTTCATTGAATTCTTTCTATCAAGTGTACACTATTCAGTTTTTGTAAGCAAAGAGACAAATGAAGCAATGGAAGATTCAGTATCCATTTCAGTGTCCTCAAGAAACATTGAATTTTACTGTCATTTCTGTTGAATCTGTTTAAATCAGCCAGCACTGCGATTGACACATCTATAAACTATGAAATGGAAATGAAAATCCACAACTACCAACTGGAAACTGTTATTTTTAAATGGCTGCTCAGAAACACATACTGCTCCAAAACCAACATAAGGACTATATTACAAAATACACAAATTGTGATAGTTTAATTGTTTATTTGATTAAGAATTTTTTTTTGTATTTTGCCTACAGGTGGGTGTGCGTCAATGTGCCACTGTACTACGGTAAGGTGCAGGCATCAGTGGGCCCTTTCATGTGGCAGGCTTGGACCCGCTTACTGCAGTTTTGGAACCAATTCCTTGAGTTCTCAGCTCCATTCAGATTGTGGGCCTCGTTAAAGTTATCACAATGTTTAGACTGGGTAAGAACTGATATTCTGTTTTCTTTACTAAATTATCCTTGTTAAAGTTATCTCGGTATTTAGACCAGATTATAATTAACACTCTGCTCTGTTTAGAATCTTCCTCAATTCAACTACCACGATTTTTAGACTGGGTAAGGACTGATATTCTGATATTCCGTTCCCTTTACTTAATTATTNAGACCAGGTTAGAGTTAACACTCTACTCTGTTTAGAATCTTCCTCAATTTAACTACCACAGTGTTTAGACTGGGTAGGAACTGATATTCCGTTCCCTTTACTTAATTATCCTTGTTAAAGTTATCTTGGTGTTTAGACCAGGTTAGAGTTAACACTCTACTCTGTTTAGAATCTTCCTCAATTTAACTACCACAGTGTTTAGACTGGGTAGGAACTGATATTCTGTTCCCTTTACTTAATTATCCTTGTTAAAGTTATCTTGGTGTTTAGACCAGGTTAGAGTTAACACTCATCTCTATTTAGAATCTTCCTCAATTCAACTACCACAGTGTTCAGACTGGGTAAGAACTGATATTCTAATCCCTCTATTTTGTTAGCCTTGTTAAAGTAACACAATGTTTAGACCAGATTATATTAATACTCGGCTTCATTCGACTTGCAAGGGCCAATATTCTGCCCCCTTTAGACTTTGAGTCTCATTAAAGCTATCAAATTGTTCAGACTAGGTGAAGTGTAATATTCCGCTCTCTGTAGACTGGGCCTCGCTCAAATTTGTCAACAATGTTTAGGCTGCATAAGGGTTGAAAATCTGATCACTGCAGATTAGAGCTATCAAAATATTTGCCTCTTCAGATTTTTTTGACCTCAAAACTACATAAAGATATAGAAGGAAGTGGCACATCACCTTTCATTTTATAGAATTGCTGCTATGTACCTCCACCATGAAGGACTGTTGTATAGTTCTGCTGTTTAATTGTCTTTACATCAGACAAAATTGTCTTTGACTTCCTATCAACAGAGCCACAAAATTAGAAGTCATCAAAAAACTGTTTCTTTAATCAAACCTTATCGTCAAGGTTTAAAATTCTATGTGATTAGCAATCTACATAGATTTTTGTCAGCAGGAACAATGTCTTTTACCATCTTTAATTAAATTTCTAACTTATCTCCCCTTATCATTTCTACAACGAATTTACTTAAACTACTGCAACTCAGTGTTACCTGATTGGTAAAATTTGTGATGTATAGCTTGTTCGCTGTATGTCATTATATAACCAATGTTCTCTGACTGTTTTGGTTGTTTGCTGTGTCATTGTAATGATATATAACTATCCTGTTGTGTCTGTTAACAGATACACGAACTGTCACCGGACCTGTGGACACAACTATGGAACTATGTCTGGTTATCCTGGGATTTCTTTCGGGATTACTCCTTCTGGATATGTGGCCAAATGGCCAACCTTCTTTATCTCGCCTATCATTGGGTGGAAGAAAATATTATTTTGTAAGTACCTGTACATATACGCTGATACATATTTACTGGTGGTATATATAACTGTGATGAAGTTGAGGAAGGAGAGGTCGGGGTTGGTATACTAGAATCATCTTGTCTGTGTACCAACCTCAAGACAGGCTGATTTCAACAAAACTGTACAAGCATGGTCAGTCCACCATGTAGTTGCAAATCTTATCTTTATTATTCCATGTACAACCTTTTCCCCCCAAGAATTATATCCCTTCCTGTACACTTCATGTAGGCCACGTTCATTTATTGCTCTCCAAGCGGGTTGAACCGGTTGGACCAGAGTTGTTTGTTTATGAAATAGGGTTGGACTTAGTAATCTGATGCTGCTTTTAGGTGAGCTTTGACAAAGCCTTGCAAGGCCTGTATCATCCTTTGTAGGTCCGTCAGGATTTATACCCTAAAATGTTACATTTAAAAACAGACAAACTGGTTGAACCAGATATACGTACACATTAATTGCACAAGATGATCTTTAAGTATTCTAGGAAGTGTATTTGTAAGCAGAATATTAGACAGTTTTATGGACCATTTGGTACTAAATGGATCATAAGGTTTCTTAATTGAAAGATGGACTGGTCAATGTTAGGATGGAATATTAGATATTAAGATTAGTTGATGGATGAAATGGTAGAATTGTTAATAGGTAGAATAGTAGATAATACTATTACCTGGTAGACTGGTAGATTTCAGGAATGTTACCTAATAAGGTAGAATAGTAGATAATACTATTACCTGATATACTGGTAGATTTCAGGACTGTTACCTAATAAGGTAGAATAGTAGATAATAATTTTATCTGGTAGACTGGTAGATTTCAGGACTGTTATCTAATAAGCAGTGATATCATTTATAACAGTTTATTACTTCACATATATAAAAAGATGCAAAAGAGAAATTCTTTTCTCTGACAGTCAAATACTAAGTCTTTGCATTGTTTTTTTGTCTTCAGAAGCGACTATACACCGGACAGTGTTCAGAAAGCCCTCACATCAGGAATCTCATCCCTACATCTCGCCTCCTCTAGTCTCTTCACCTGGTGCCAACAGACTATTCTACATGTGACTAACGGACGTTGAGCCTTAAACCTAGAGTTTTTCAAATGATACAGAACGATGCCTTCATCATGTGTTTTGAATGTAGGTCAATATTAGCATGCCTAATTTCTTTCGAAGCATCACTACAACAGTTTATATACATGAAACCTAGCTGGAGAATGTCAGAAACTTAAAAATAAGATGTATTAAAATCATATGTAAGACAGTGTGATTTTGATAAGATTTTTTTATAAATAATTGAGTATTTTTCTTGAATGATGAGATGTTCTACATGTTTCTTCAGAAATATTTCATTCTTCCATTGACAAACATTTGAAGCAATTGATGGATTTAACTGATTCACTCCTGAAATTTCACAATGAACTATTCCAACCTTTGAATTGGAAGAGTTCAAATGTGTCTTCAGTGGGTGGAAGAGTTAAATAGATGCTGCCTATGAATATGGTGGCTTCAAAAAAAAATTCAATTTGTTCATGCTGCAAGTTTCCTAAATTTGTCTCAGATTCTATTCTTGATAATGATTTCAACATTTTTGTTTAAATCTGGTATTTTTTCAAATATTTAACTCTTTGTAACTTCTGTCCATTGTAAAATTGTCTCGTACAGATGTATGTGATAAATAATTGTGTGTATTAGTGCCATATGTTTTATTACAAAATAGATAAGATCAATAAGTTTCATTAGGAGTTTTATGAATAACCAATATTCACAGATTTTTATTTGTAACCTGTAAAACAGGAACCATTACCAAAAGTCCTACTTTATTAAATAAATAGTACTGTGAACCAATATTTTCTGTAAATGTGAAGATATAAATATAAGTGAATTCTGTTAGGGAATTAAGAGTCTGTCCATGAACATCAGTTTTGTTCTCGCATATCATTTATTTAATAATAATACCGCGAGAACAGGCTGAATCTGTTGCAGCATATTTCTGGCATCATCGTAACCATTACTTTATAATACGGCTTTAATACAATATACAATCCATTGATGTCTTGTATTGACATATATTAATATATGAACGGGTTTGGAGATCAATAAATAACTTTGTATGTTTACTTATTGTTGGACTTGTTTATATTGCAATATTTACTCGTACCAATATATTGTTGTGTTCTTGTGAGACATTGACCTGAAGAGGATGAAAGTACAAAGGCTGCATTGGTCACTTTCCTATACTTTTACAGAGGAGGGTGATACATACTTGGTTAGATGTAACAAAGCAGTTTTACATTGACAGATTTAGTTTTAATCCCCCTAAAAAATGTGTGTAGGGAGAGGATATAGCCATCATTGGTGTGTGTGTCTTCTGTCTAAGTTGTGCTTGACCAGATGATAACTTGAGAACAATTCATCATACAGAACTCAAACTTTCTGTGTAGGTGAGAAACGGATGCACACACGATGCAAGGTCCACCAGAGGTCAAGGTCACTGTTGCTAAAAAAAACCACTTCTTGATTGAGCTTGTCCAAAAAATGAATTCCATTGCGCCATACAGCTGTTTTGGCCTTCTAGGACTGGTAATCAAAAGATTAATATTCAATGCTCTTATCTAAATATCGGGTTTCACAAGAGTTGTTCCCCTTAGCACGGTAAACACAATCACATAATTATTTGACTACGAATTTCCTGGGAAAATAAGCAAGCTCCCTTTTTTTGGAGGGGGGGGGGGGGGGCGTTATATATTTTTAGGGCGAACTAGTGTTTGGGCGTTATGTTTTTTTTGAGACGAACTATTTGGGACGTTATGGTTTTTTAGGACGATATGAATAAAATTTGGGGCGAAACGTCTGACACCCAGATAACACAGCAAGTTTTAGTTTAGCTGTACATCGTC
>NW_018480048.1:662375-670891 GCF_002113885.1 Mizuhopecten yessoensis | reverse complement strand
CTCTCTCTCTCTCTCTCTCTCTCTCTCTCTCTCTCTCTGCCTGTCTTTGTCTGTTGATTTTGTGTATGTCAGTCTCTGTTGTTTTCTTTAATAGCAATAAAGGAATGTAAAAATATGATGATGATGATGATGATGATGATGATGATGATGATGATGATGATGATGATGATGATGATGGCTTAAAAGAACACAGTGTTTTATTGTTTTATTTTGTATGCTTTTGAATATGTGCATATGTCATGTTTATGTCAAAATTGTTTATGTAAAATATTTGAAAAATGAACAATTATAAAAAAAGTTATAAATTTTGTTTTCATAACTACCATGCTTCCACTGTTTACAACATACAATCAAAATGAAGAGTTCCACTTTAAAAAACTCCAAAAAATAGCAAATGACTTCAATATATTTCATTTTGCCAATAAGCCATTGGTTATACTATATTTATTAACATGTTGGCATCTTCATCTTAGCTAGGATGTGTGTAGGTGTTCTTGTAGACTTTTTAGCATTAACAGAGTTGTATACGCCACATCACAGAGTTGGTTGGTTGGTTGTATAGAGTCGGTGTATTTGACTCCTTGTGATAACGAGGATCTGATGCCGACTTTATAGTGCTATCTCACTGAAATACCATACCGAAAGCACCCAGCACAGCACTCCGCCCGGTCACATTATACTGACAACGGGTGAACCAGTTGTTGCAGTTGCCCTATATGCTGAACGTTAAGCAGGGAATAACAACTACCAGTTTTAAGGACTTCGGTATGTTCCGGCCTGGGGATAGAACCCATTGCCTTCCTCACCTGGGCGAGCGTTCAACATTAAAGCCAAATATGAGCAGAGAGAAATAGAAAGCTCCCAAATATTGCAATGGGTCACAGAGTTGTCAACTCATTGCATTTGTCTAGTCATTAATATCGTTCATTACAGTTTGTCATTTTTGTATACGAAAGGACCTATTCGGGAGATTATAATGTTCTGTCAAGGACTTAGATAACAATAATCTAATTCCGTGGTTCTGGCTACTTTTTCAATTGTTAGGTAAGCCTACATATATGTAGTTACCACAAGAGTTCATCGTTCAGTTAGCAGGACAGAATCATCAAACGCGTGATATGTGTATGTAGATGCTCGACCGCTGAAACGACCGAGGGGACGTTTATACATTTGGGCAAGAAATAATTAGGAAATCTCCACTAAAACAAGCCCACCACCCAACCTTAATAGGAAGTGTTTTCAGCCAGAAAGCTTCAATTTTTAATTGTTCATCGGATATTGTTATAAGAAAAAAAATCATTTATCAGCTCTTTTTTTATAATCCGTTCTGCGTCCGAAGCTAGGACTTTATTTACAGCTATTTCACAAAACGCTGTGCCAACCTGTCACTTTTCTCAATATGACTGTACGAGTTATCTTTCGTGTAATGAACGTCACCTTTCTCGAATATGTCTGTACGAGTTATCTTTCTTTAAAAAGCACCACATGGAGACACTTTTTCTCTCCAAACATGTGTGTTAACCAGCGCTAACGTTTCCAAACTTAAATAAAAGAAAACTCGCTAAAGCCCTGACAAAATGTAAGACACAAGTTTACGCTGTATTAAGGGGGTGCCGTTTTGATATTGACAAATAATTAAATTCATTCTGATTGTGTGATATCACGGAATTAGTTATCAAAGTCCGTGGTGATATCAACAATTTGAATATGTGATACCACGAAACACCATTTAAATTTAATCTTTAAACGTGTCCGTTTTGTAATTAAAATAGCATGTTACCTACATGGTCGACCTGTTCAAATATTTCATAGTTAAAATATAACGGACATCACGATATTTAGCAAACTTTCATGTTCTGTATAACTTATCATCAATTATGTGTTTTTGAGTCCCGTGGTTGTAGCGCTAGGACCACACGTCCGCGTATTAAAACCAGTGAAAAATAACTTGAAATCACAATATAATATTATGTTTGGGCAGTATACTATATCTTCTGTCTATATGCAATCAAACTGAAAAATTAAAAAGGGAGAAGAGAGAGAGAGAGAGAGATAAATAGAAACGCCAAACAGAAATGGCAAAGTTTTTGTATATGAGGCTATAATGCTGAAATAACTGTATCTATGACATTGCTGAAAAGATCATGAACAAATAGGAAAGATACGCACTATACGGGTTTTATACTTACAGTACATGATTACTGCACACTTAAATTGATAATCGTAATTATATGACCAGAGACGTATATGACGTATATACCAGGGTACTGAGTCCATCGACATTGTAATTGCAAATGGTACGATTAAAGTATATGTTCGTACTTAAACCCTAATTTGAATATAAACTACTATAATTTTAACCAGTATAAAAGCAAGTCAATTAATATTCACTCTACACTGCACTGTACGAGTCATGCACATTTGATGTGATTAATCCTAAAACGATCTTCAAAACTTTCGGATTTATACACTTTATACTGTGTTATAGTTGCATTAGTTATACACTGGTTTAGATAGCATCTAATTCTGTGGTATGCACAACTTCACTAGCATGACTATTACATGAGTGTCTTACCCGATGAGTTAGTCCGAATTATTCTGACGTTTAATCGACGACAGACCGATATGAAAAAAGTCGATAAAACGTCAGAATACTTATATACTGCGTCTCACATTTCGGGCACCTGTTCCTTTTATGTCCATAAATTTGCATGTGAACAGGCACTTTCAATGTTTTCAATCGTCATTAGCCGTCGATCAACTCGTATCTAAATTATTTGTTATAAAAGATGTATGGAAGATACTCAGAAGAGTCAACAAACCAGCTGTCATTTTGAGAAAAAAACACGTGCTGGGTTTGTGTACATTGCCAGAGCAACTGACAACTTCCGCACTACATACTCTATGACCTTTTCGTACAACAGTATTACTGCGCTATATTCATTTACATGATAAGAAGATCGAAATACAAAACTAATATCCCCACTAGTAGGTATAATCTACAATGGCAACTGTTAGGTCTGATGAAATGGATATGTGATAATTAGAATGAGATAAATGATGTATTAACATGAGAACTATATTTGATAGCGCCTTCCTACAAGTACGACTGTAAATTGGTCGGGGTTATTTCTCAACTTGTGTCGGTCGGAGCAATGGTGAAATGAGAATAAATGCACAGGTAAAGTCACGTTTAAGATATCAAAATATACTATAAATAATATTTGTAATATATACGTAATATCTTTGTAACTTAATTTGGTTTTCCGTTCCCAGTTGCTTCGGTCCAAGGCCAAGGGGCCGCTCCAGGCGACCGAATACTTGGACCTGTCGAACTTGGAAATAGGTAAGTTGTGCATGTTGTGCATGCTGTGAACGTATCAATATTTGATTGATTGATAGATTTTACGTCCGCTTCACTACCGAGTTCGGTTATCCAGCAGACGAAGAACAGAAAGGAAAATGAGTAGAAGGGATAAAGTATGGAATAAAAGAGTAGAGGAGGGGAATAGTATCTATAGGATCTTACAGTAGATGTAGGCCTTAATAACGACACGAGCGGTACTGTAATATTCAAGAATGTTTGAAAAGTCCCAATTTCTATGACTGTAATTTGGACAAATAAATTAGAACTAAATTCAGAGCTAGTGTTCTGGTCTGCACAACACCAGGGTCAGGAAACACGTTCCAGGAGAGCCAGAGTTTCATCTGGCACAAACAGGAATTGACAGATAATATATGTCTATACAGATATCAAAACTCTGGTGTTCAGGCCAGGGGAACCCCAGGCTAGTACAAAGACTACATGATAGAGCAAAAAGGAGAGCAAATAAATGCCAACCTGATAAAATACCAGCATGCAGCTTCCTACCATCCATCTTCGAAGGCAATTTATCCGAAGCTCAATATTGGTAGAGCAGCAGATTTTTAAGCTAAAGGTCCTGGTTTCAATCATTAATGGTGACATTGAAAAACAATGACATCTGTTGCTCCAATTATTAATTAGCTGTCTTCGTCTGAGTATAGTAGATTGGCAATTCTCTGTGAGACTAGTATATATATGTCTTACATACAAGAATATTACCTGACTGGTATCAAGGAATTAGATAAGATTGCTATCCAAGTCTGTGCTGGTACCATCTCCTTGGACATGCAGCCAGAAACTGAACACACACTACTTTCTCAAGATAGTGCTATGACAGCTGTCAGATTATTACCGATATGAGTGTTTACAAGGAGAAGTAATTAAATATATCGTGTCAGGCATGCATATCCAAATCCCAAACCTGGTCGAAATGAAGTGAGAGTAAATGATGTGTTGCAAGATCAAACCTGATAATAGGTGACTGAAACTTGTTATTATGCCTGAAGTTATGAGAGATTGTTCAAATTTTCTTTATTTGTCTCTTTATTTAACTTAAGCATCTTCCATACTGACGTTATATTAAATGTTATATGTAGCCGGCCTGGGGGAAAATGTAAACTTTCCAGCCTCCCATGTGTTTCAACGTCAGTGTTTATAAATATTCTTCTCAATATTTTATGTCTGTGTTGCATGCACTTTAATTGCAATATTCTAGATAAAACGTCTTTCCCATTTCTTGATTAGTTAATGCAGAGGATTTCTTGGTTTTGAAAATATGACTGTTTTTGTTGTGTTGCAGTTGCGATAGAAAAGTTCAGCACCTGTCCTAAGTTACACAGCCTGATATTGCGAGGCAATGACATATTTGAGGTCGCCAATCTAGAACACTGTACACAGCTCTGGAGACTTGACCTGGGAAACAACTGTGTAAGTTACATTAATATGTTGTATACCTTCATGTATATCTGAGTGAAATGTTCAAACTCAAGCTTACACAGATCATTATTGTTCATGTCTCTGACCCCTCAGCCTGAGGCTGATATGGAGGTCTCTGGCTGATAAAGCTAACAGGGTAGGATATGGAAATGGTAATATGACAACCTCTAAATACAGTCAGACAACATGGTTTGTGCTTATGATTAACACTCTTAGGCCAAGCAAATAATATCTTGTTTACCCTCAGTTTTACTTTAAGTGCCAACTCAAACCTTTTTAGTAAGTTTTCAAAGAAGCACTGTTTACCTGGAGATCACTCTCCTTTATAAACCAAATAAAATTAGAAGAAAAAAACCTTTTTACTTACTTACTAAAAATGTTACAGGAAACAATATTTTTGTTTGGCCTTGGGACTGTGTAAAAGTTATAGAGGTTGACATATAACATACATTATGAGGACATTAAGGAAGGGTCTGTACAATATGATGCCTTCTGAACCTTCTCTTGATTACATTTGTTACCTGTGAAACTATGGTCAGTAATGGGTACACAGTATAAATCCCCCTTCTAACAGCCCTGTTCTACTTACATACGAGTAGGAGGTTGTGGTTTCCTGCATAACTTTCTTACTGCTCTACCATACAGCAGCATGTATTAGGGATTGAGATATCCTATACCCCTTCTTACAACTCTGTCCTACATACACAAGTATGGGAGACTAAGATATCCTACACCCCCTTCTTACATCTCTGTCTACATATAGAGGTATGGGAGACTGAGATATCCTACACCCCTTCTTACAACTCTGTCTACATATAGAGGTATGGGAGGTTGAGATATCCTACACCCCCTTCTTACATCTCTGTCTACATACACAAGTATGGGAGACTAAGATATCCTACACCCCTTCTAACAGATCTGTCCTACATACACCGGTATGGGAGACTGAGATATCCTATACCCCCTTCTTACAGCTCTGTCCTACATACACAGGTATGGGAAATTGAAATATCCTACATTCGCTTCTGACAACTCTGTCCTACCTACACAGGTATGGTAGACTTGAGATATCCTATACCCCTTCTTACAGATCTGTCTTACATACATGGGTATGGGAAACTGAGATATCCTATACCCCTTCTTACAGCTCTGTCCTACATACACAGGTATGGGAGTTTGAGATATCCTACACCCCTTCTTACAGCTCTGTCCTACATACACGGGTATGGGAGTTTGAGATATCCTACACCCCCCTTCTTACATCTCTGTCTACATATAGAGGTATGGGAGACTGAGATATCCTACACCCCTTCTTACAGATCTGTCCTACATACACGGGTATGGGAGGTTGAGATATCCTACACCCCCTTCTTACATCTCTGTCTACATACACAAGTATGGGAGACTAAGATATCCTACACCCCTTCTTACAGATCTGTCCTACATACACGGGTATGGGAGTTTGAGATATCCTACACCCCCTTCTTACATCTCTGTCTACATAAAGAGGTATGGGGGACTGTCTACATATAGAGGTATGGGGGACTGAGATATCCTACACCCCCTTCTTACATCTCTGTCTACATATAGAGGTATGGGGGACTGAGATATCCTACACCTTACATCTCTGTCTACATACACAAGTATGGGAGACTAAGATATCCTACACCCCCTTCTTACAGATCTGTCCTACATACACTGGTATTCTGTCCTACATACACAAGTATGGGAGACTAAGATATCCTCCACCCCTTCTTACAGATCTGTCCTACATACACTGGTATGGGAGGTTGAGATATTCTACACCCCCTTCTTTCATCTATGTCTACATATAGAGGTATGGGAGACTGAGATATCCTACACCGCTTCTTACATCTCTGTCCTACATACACAAGTATGGGAGACTAAGATATCCTCCACCCCTTCTTACAGATCTGTCCTACATACACGGGTATGGGAGTTTGAGATATCCTACACCCCCTTCTTACATCTGGGGGACTGTCTACATATAGAGGTATGGGGGACTGAGATATCCCACACCCCCTTCTTACATCTCTGTCCTACATACATAAGTATGGGAGACTAAGATATCCTACACCCCTTCTAACAGATCTGTCCTACATACACCGGTATGGGGGACTGAGGTATCCTACACCCCCTTCTTACATCTCTGTCTACATACACAAGTATGGGAGACTAAGATATCCTCCACCCCTTCTTACAGATCTGTCCTACATACACTGGTATGGGAGGTTGAGATATTCTACACCCCCTTCTTTCATCTATGTCTACATATAGAGGTATGGGAGCATATAGAGGTATGGGGGACTGAGATATCCTACAACCCCTTCTTACAGATCTGTCTACATATAGAGGTATGGGAGACTGAGATATCCTACACCCCCTCTTACATCTCTGTCTACATATAGAGGTATGGGAGACTGAGATATCCTACACCCCTTCTTACAGATCTGTCCTACATACACTGGTATGGGAGGTTGAGATATCCTACACCCCCTTCTTACATCTGTGTCTACATATAGAGGTATGGGAGACTGAGATATCCTACACCCCTTCTTACATCTCTGTCTACATATAGAGGGATGGGGGACTGAGATATCCTACACCCCCTTCTTACAGATCTGTCCTACATACACGGGTATGGGAGGTTGAGATATCCTACACCCCCTTCTTACATCTGTGTCTACATATAGAGGTATGGGAGACTGAGATATCCTACACCCCTTCTTACAACTCTGTCTACATATAGAGGTATGGGGGACTGAGATATCCTACACCTTACATCTCTGTCTACATACACAAGTATGGGAGACTAAGATATCCTACACCCCTTCTAACAGATCTGTCCTACATACACCGGTATGGGGGACTGAGATATCCTACACCCCCTTCTTACAGATCTGTCCTACATACACTGGTATTCTGTCCTACATACACAAGTATGGGAGACTAAGATATCCTACACACCTTCTTACAGATCTGTCCTACATACACGGGTATGGGAGTTTGAGATATCCTACCCCCCCTTCTTACATCTCTGTCTACATATAGAGGTATGGGAGACTGAGATATCCTACACCCCTTCTTACATCTCTGTCTACATATAGAGGTATGGGAGACTGAGATATCCTACACCCCTTCTTACAACTCTGTCTACATATAGAGGTATGGGAGGTTGAGATATCCTACACCCCCTTCTTACATCTCTGTCTACATATAGAGGTATGGGGGACTGAGATATCCTACAACCCCTTCTTACAGATCTGTCTACATATAGAGGTATGGGAGACTGAGATATCCTACACCCCTTCTCACAGATCTGTCCTACATACACAAGTATGGGAGACTAAGATATCCTACACCCCTTCTTACAGATCTGTCCTACATACACGGGTATGGGAGTTTGAGATATCCTACACCCCCTTCTTACATCTCTGTCTACATAAAGAGGTATGGGGGACTGTCTACATATAGAGGTATGGGGGACTGAGATATCCTACACCCCCTTCTTACATCTCTGTCCTACATACACAAGTATGGGAGACTAAGATATCCTACACCCCTTCTAACAGATCTGTCCTACATACACCGGTATGGGGGACTGAGATATCCTACACCCCCTTCTTACATCTCTGTCTACATATAGAGGTATGGGGGACTGAGATATCCTACACCCCCTTCTTACATCTCTGTC